>NC_056734.1:491554076-491749076 GCF_019279795.1 Protopterus annectens
TGCTCTTGCGATACCAAAAGAGAATGCTTCTGGTAAGTCTAAAGTTTTAGGGAGCCATGTTGTTAAAAAAGAAGTAATATTGTTACCTTCAATATTTTCTGGCAGTCCAAAAATCCTAATGTTATTGCGCCTAGATCTATTTTCCAGGTCATCCAGCTTTATTTGTAAATGTGTATTTTGTTTCAGCAGAAACTCAATGTTGATTTCCTCTTCTTGTATTCTATTTTCCATGTCATTCACAGCTTCTTCTATGCCTGTCATCTGGATCTTCTGTTGTTGCAGGTCTATATGTAACAAGTCTATTTGTTTTGTAGTTTTTCTATGAAGGTGTCTATTTTAGTATCCATTTTATCCATCTTAGCAGTAAGTTGCTGGATTATAATTATCAGAGACTGAAGTTCTTTCTTGATGCTGGAGTCTTGAGAATTTGTCTTACTGGAACTCATTTCAGACTGATAAACTGACAGGAAAATTTCCAAAGTGATTTCTGACAGGAATATTGTTAAGATTTCCTTTCTTTTTTAGATATAGTTCAAGAACTATATAAAACAAACATATTTAGAAAGAAAATTACTTCAAAATTAATTTTTTAAGTAATTAATTCCTGTCAGTGTAATGAAATTGGTGGAGCTGAAGAAATCTGCTGCTATCCTGTGTTCATCCTTGGCCATGCCCCCCATCACTTCTATGTTCTGACATCCTTATTCTTAATGAGCGAGTAGTTTGGCCCTCATAAAAGGTGGAACACTTACATGTGGCCAAATATACTATCCAACTACTGGCACAATTACCAAAAACCCTAAGATCATACACCCTACTTGTGTTGGCACAAGTAAATTGTTTTAGTTTGCTCACAAATTGGCATGACCCACAATGTCCACAAGGGAACATTCCCAATAATTGATCCCCCAACATTGACAGTTGTTTGTACACTGCTCCCCCACTCTCTTTATGCTTAAAGTGTGAGAAGTGTGCACCTAAAGTTCTCCCACGTCTGTAAGAGAATTGGCATCTGGGGCCCAAGCATTCTCTAAGTTGGTCATTGGCCATAAGTATATTCCAGTGGGTATCTAGTGCATTTCTGATGACGTTATTATTATGTCCATAAGTTGTCACAAACCTGAGGTTTTCACCCACTTGTATTGGCCTTCGCTGTTTGTACTCCAGCAATGTATCCCTATCCTGAGCACAACTCCAATTGCTGGCAAGTACAGTATCTGACTCCCTATACCCCCTGTCCAAAAACCTATTACACAAATCCTGTCTGGCATTTTCAAATTCCTGTGTAGAAGAACTGATTCTTTTGATGCGCATAAATTGTGATTTTGGAATATTGCGGATGGTGTGGAGGGCTTGCATACTAGATGCATGAAGCAGGCTATTGTATTGTGGATATTTGTGAAACATCTTAGTGCTAAGAGTATGATCCTTATTCTGATGCACAGTTACATCTAAAAGGTGATACTATCATGATGTGATGTAAGAGTAAATTCAATACCCACAAATTATCATTAAGATACTCCAAAAATTCCTGCAGATATGTCACATCTTCCCGCCACACCATCCAGCAGTCATCCAAATATCTGAGCCAGATATCTATTTCTACTTGATAGATGTTATGAAGTGGATCATAAATCATACATTCCTCAAAGAAGGCCATAAACAGTTCCACATATATGGAGGCAAAGGATGCCCCCATAGCTGTGCCCTGCAACTGCCAGTAACATTCACCCTGGAAGTAAAAAACATTTTTATTCAAAACATGTTCTGCCAAACATACCAGTAGAGTATTAAACCCAGGGGGGTATAAGGCAGCATGCTCTAACCAAAATTGGAATGCTTGTAAACCAGCCCAATGGGGTATACTAGTATATAATGCCTTTACATCCAGGGTGCACATCAGCCATCCAGGCTCCAATTGTGTATCTGATAGAACTTTAGGAAATTGTGTTGTATCCTGGATCCTGGCTCTGACTGAAGCCAATAAGGGTTTCAGATACTTAGTCATGAATACCGACAAGGGTTCAGTCAGAGATCCAGTAACAGAAACAATTGGTCTACCTGGAGGCTGAGTTAATGATTTATGAATTTTGGGTAATAGGTATAGTATTTGTTTTTCTAGATCTGCTATGGTAAAATGGCTCTTAGTAGAGCTATTAATAATACCTTAATCCACTGCCTGATTGAGGAACGTATCTATCTCTTTTTTTTGAATACGGGGGTTGGATCTATAGACATTAACATACAACATCTAGAATTCGATAGTTGTCCCCTACCCTCATTTAGATAGTAACCCATATTCATTACAACCACAGCCCCTCCTTTGTCAGCTGGTAAGATAACTATAGCATGATTGTTTTTGAGTTGTTCCAAGGCAGCTGCTTCCTCACAGGAAAGATTATGACCCAAAATGCATGATTCTCTATTTGGAAAATGAAGCTCTCTCAGTACTGCTTGTAAAAAAATTGAGACATGTTTATTCATTGGTGGTTGGAAGTCGGATTTGTGAAACCTGAATTCATCAGATCTTTGAGTATTATTATCTGAAAAAAATAATCTGAGGTTAAGTCTGCGACAAAATTGGTAAACATCAGTAACTATACTATATTCATCCACAAAGAATCCAGGTACAAAGCCAAGGCCTTTATTCAATAAAAGAGTTTGCTCATCAGTTAGTGATACATCAGATAGGTTTAACACATTCTGGCCAACATTCCTGGTTACTTCAAGATGGTCTGCAGCAAGCCCTCCACTGAGCTGATTCCTGCCCCCATGTTTATGTTTGCGCCCCCCCCCCCCACGCCACTTACTTCCACATCTAAAGAGTGTTGTACATTAGACTTTTTGTGAATGGGTGATTCTCTAGTACTGACACTGCCATTATCTGTAAAGGAAGATTCCTCCCCTGATGTACTAGTGTATGGATTCTCTGTTCTCTTAAGGATAGATCTAGGTCTCTTCCGAGTAGTGTTCATACTGGCAGCTCTATTGGTCTCAGAAAATCTAACCGTTCTTGATAATTCAAAAGGTTGACCCCTTTGGTAGTCAGTTACGTCTGTTAAATTTTTTAATCTTTCTATCTCAAATTTGTTTTTCATAGATTGCCAGCTCCTTAGAAAGCTTATTCAGAGAGATGGCATACTGTGGTATAGCCTCATATTTTTTGCAGTTTTCACATAAGGTTTTCACCTCCAGCACATTGATATTGACCATCCTTTGATAGTATGATGTTAAAATATTCACAAACATCATTGAGGCCTGTTGTAAGGCCAAATTCCATTACGTGGTTAGTATATCCTCCGATCTACCAACCAGGGGTTGGATGCAAATTCTGAGACCTCTAGGTGCTATTTCTCTGTTCAAATATGCTCTGAATAGTCTAAGATGTCATATATTGGCTCTTAGATTTTTTAAGCCCTTGCCCAATTTATTAAAAGCAATATTGCATCCATCTGTAGGATCAATTTCAGTGCCATTCCGTTTACTGCCTGGTCTGGTATCAATGCCAAATACTCCGATATCATCCCTATCGGCACATAACCCATCTAGAATGCTCTCCAGATCCATATTACTAATAATAGTTGTAGTACTGATCCTGTTTAATTAAAGCAAAATAAGGCTTTTCCAGTAGTTGGTAGCTATATAGGGAGCTGAATATCAAAGAAAAAAAATTCAATAAAAATATTGGAAACAAAGTTATACTATTTGTTAATGTTACCAGAGACAAAACTAGATCACCATAGGTATCAAAGAGAGTTTCTTATAAGGCAAAATCAGTAGATATAGATACCAATAGAGCTGTCACAAGAACACCACTATTCAGAAATAACCATAGGTAAAAAATGGGCCCAAACAAGGCCTCTAACAGAAAATACACATAGGTAGATCCCTAGCTGAGGGGTTTGGACAGACTATAAAAATATGCAATATCACTCCTAAAGTATTTTGCCCTAAAACAAGGGTACTAGGTTATTTATATGGATAGAGAATATTCCATTTACTGTTGTTATTTCTTTTCACAATAATAGGTATACCCATCTACTGTTGTTATTTCTTTTCACAATAGTTGGTATGCCCAATTAGTTTTTGCCCAAAAACAGAGGTGCTAAGTCATTTATATGGATAGAGAACATTCCATCTACTGTTATTATTTCTTTTCACAATAATAGGTATGCCCATCTACTGTTGCTATTTCTTTTCACAATAATTGGTATACCAACCACCTTCCATATGCTTATAAAACCATAGGGCATAACTTAGCAAGCATGAGGAAAATGCAGCATACTATAGTGCAAGCAAGCTACATAAATAGCACCAAGTATAATGGAAAAGGTACATATACATATAGATAACACATTCAGACCATTAATGACTGTTAATAGCAACACCTAAATATTACTATATAAATATGGTACAATTATTTTATATGTTATTACACTATTATTGTCATAAAGATCTAAAGTCATAAGAGGCAGCCAAAATATCTATACTGCTGTTTCATATAATGAACACCAATACCGCCCCGATATTAATCAGAGCCGTATTCTTTCAATTTAATATCTTAATAACATATTATAGCCACCATTCAGAGCCCAATATAAAGATAATATGGGCCCACTATAATTATAAGCCTGAAAGGTCCAATAGCCAATTATTATCAGTTTTTTCTATAGTTAGTCCGGATCAAATATATATCATACAGTAAAAACTATCCATTCCTGCCAAATATTTGATATTACACATGTATAATACATGCACATCTCCCAATTTTTATACTGTAAACAGCCTTTCCAAGATACATGTATTATAATGTCTATATTCCTTTTGCTTAACTGAGAATAAACATATCAAACATAGAAATGATAATGTAAAAAGTACAAATGCCTGTTTGAAAACCATTCAAGCCTGCAGAAATGGTATTTACGTACAGTCGACAATAGTATAATTTAAGTGTTCAAAAAATCCCAAAACACAACAGCTTGCTTCCCCGTGAGTACGCCACAAGGATATAATAGAAAATGTCAATATTTATTGATGTCCATCCAAAGTTGAACAAAAACTGACATGGAACAAGTCCAAGTTACTTTAGATTTGCAAACTGAAGTCTATGAAGAGCAGTAGGCCTTTCCACATCCAATATAGATGATCCCCAAGTTCCGACCATAATCCAAGTCACAGCCACGATAAATTTGTATAATATAATCCATATTTGTGAGCTAACAAACAAAATATTGCACTGCACAAAGTATATTTGTCCCCCCTATTTTCTGCATTTAATTTTTGGAGTATCTTAATGATAATTTGTGGGGTACTGAATTTAGTCTTATATCACATCATGATAGTATGAACTTTTCAGATGCAACTGTGTATCTGAATGAGGATCATACTCTTAGCACTAAGACGTTTCACAAATATCCACAATACAATAGCCTGCTTCATGCATCTATTATGCATCCCCGCCACACCATCCGCAATATTCCAAAATCACAATTTATGTGCATCAAAAGAATCAGTTCTTCTACACGGGAATTTGAACATGCCAGATAGGATTTGTGTAATAGGTTTTTGGACAGGGGGTATAGGGAGTCAGATATTGTACTTGCCAGCAATTGGAGTTGTGCTCAGGATAGGGATACATTGCTGGAGTACAAATAGTGAAGGCCAACACAAGTGGGTGAAAACCTCAGGTTTGTGACAACTTATAGACGTAATAATAATGTCATAAGAAATGTACTAGATACCCATTGGGATATACTTATGGCCAATGACCAACTTAGGGAATGCTTGGGCCCCAGATGCCAATTCTCTTACAGACGTGGGAGAACTTTAGGTGCACACTTCTCACACTTTAAGTACAAAGAGAGTGGGGGAGCAGTGTACAAACAACTGACAATGTTGGGGGATCAGTTATTGGGAATATTCCCTTGTGGACATTGTGGGTCATGCCAATTTGTGAGCACACTAAAACAATTAACTAGTGCCAACACAAGTAGGGTGTATGATCTTAGGGTTTTTGGTAATTGTGCCAGTAGTTGGATAGTATATCTGGCCACATGTAAGTGTTCCACCTTTTATGTGGGCCAAACTACTCGCTCATTAAGAATAAGGATGTCAGAACATAGAAGTGATGTGCAAAACAAAACGGAGACGGATGCCCTATATAGACATACTATCAAACATCCTAATGCTGAATTTAGATTTATGGTAATAGATAGAATCATTGGTGATAGGAGTAACCAGCAAGGTTGGCACACTACTCTTAATCATAAAGAAAAGTATTGGATTATTAATTTAGGAGCATTATTTTCTCCAGGACTCAATGACCACTTATGAAAGATACCACAGATCAATGTCTTTTTGTTTTATATATTTTTATATATTCTATATACATATTTATTATATTTTGTATATACATGGAGTATGTTTATCTACTTGGATATATATATAAAATTATTTATATATATTTCGTTATTTTTACATTTATATGTATTATAGATATATATTTCTGACTTACAATGATTTTCTCATTTATATTCAATGTACTTGTAATTTTTGGGTTGGACCATATCTGTCATTGGTTGGGGGAGTGTATATATTGTTACATCATGTAATTTTTGTGAAATGCTTGTTCACTGAAGAAGGCTGGTTAGCCGACACCGGTCTGAATAAAGTATTCATGTGATAATTATTTTTCAAGTGCTTGGTGTACTCTGTGCTGGCCACTGGTGTTTGCATTGTAAATGGTTTGGCCGTGCATTTTCCGTACGTGCAGAGTGTTGGGTTGCTTCAGTTTTCTTCTACCATGCAAGTACTGATTCTGAAAACTAACTGAACATTGCAATGAATCAGGAAAAGCATCAACATTCTGCATAAGAAATAACATCCTTCATAATTGTTTTGCTGCCAACTGCATTTTCTAAGTTTAATCATAGTCCTAGACCATGTTGCAATAAGGCAGGTTCTCAGTATGGTCTAGTTAATAAAGAGGTGCATCCAATATCTATAACAGAGATTAAGGATGTTTTGACCCAGTAGTAATGTATACTTGCTCCCCCAAATCCTCCTCTGTGGCTCCAATCATACAAAGATAGCATTATATGACACAGACCCCACAAAGAGTACTATAAGTATCATTCATATGGAAGCAGTTTCACTCGCTCCAAGTGTTCTGTTGCTGCTTTGGTACTGCAGGTATCTCCTAGTAAGACTTCCGTCTGCATTATTTCACTGCTGACATTTCTGGGTTTAAGAATTCCCTTATGTTTTACTTGTCCATGTTCAGTCTTGGAAGAGCACAGACGGTTTCATATCTCTTGGATCACTTGAAACAGGTTATGTTTGATATTAGCCTTTACAAGGTGGGCCTAATAAATTACATTTGTTTACAAATATATTCTTACCCTTTTCAGACTCCATGGATTTATTTGGGAACTGTGACACTGATCTCTCCCATCCTTTTGGTTTACCAGTGAAAACTCAGCTTCTTTGGTTGACCCTTTGTAATATAGATGTAAATGTTGTTGATATTTTGCCAGATAAACCTCTGCTTCATCTGGCAAAAGGAAACCATAAGTATTAGATGCTTAAATAATCAATACTGTAGTGTAAAAATGGGGAGATCACATGACTGCTGAGCATGATGGCTACTTAATCACACAGCTCTGACAGTGGGCTGGTGATTTAATGGCATAACGGCATAATGTTTTAGGTGTTTACCACCGAGACATAAGGTGCAGGGTGTGATTCTCACATTGGAAAGCATGGTTATGCTTAAAAAGCCCCCCTGGTGTCTTTAGCCTAGTAATCACCTATGAGCTTTGATATGAAAATGAAAATGCAGTGCTTGGAAGTGTGCTGAATCATATCTGCAAAACTGTTTAAAGAACAACCAAGAAAGAAGGCATGAAGAAAGAACTAGACTTATCCTGAGCCATATAAAGGGAAACGAAGGTTAATGATAATGACATTAGAGTCATACATACTGAAGAAATTACAAGAAGTACTGTAGAAATTCTTGCATCTGCAAATATGTATATGTTTTATCATATCCTTATATTTGTAAATATGTTTTGTTCATTTCTTATGTGATCCTATTCACCTGGAGTGTGCCTGAAAATGATCCATTGAGATCAGTGCACTACTCAGTAAACAAATATAAATAAATTAATAAATAATAAATAATAAATATTGTGGAAGCAAGCAGGGTTAATAAAATCACTGCAGGTACTTTATATGGCTTGCAAATTGATATGGAATGTCTCGTCAGGAGAGAAAATGTCAGAATAATAGGACTGAGAGAGGAAATAGAAGGAAAAGATGCCTTAAAGTATGTACAGAAGTGGGCTGCTAGCATAAGTGAAGGTATGGCCTGGATGCACTGTCAAACTATGCTTTAACCACAAAGCTTCCTCACTAAGAAAATTAAGGGCATAAATTATAAAAAACTACGTGGGCCATCTCAAAACCTTGTCCCTCTTCTCTGTATCACACAAGCTACTGTGAGAGGTGACCTATGCCCCATGTCTAGACCCTCAACCGACACTATCCTTTCAAACTTATTATACATTCACAAGTCCAATAGTGGCATTAATACCCAATCATGGGGGTTAGCCCCATCTGCAACTGCATTTATCACAGAGTATCTCACTTCTCTGGAAATGTATTCCACTCTCATGAAGCGAAATACTTCTTTATTTATTTATTTTTATTTGTTTATCCTTTGCTGATCAGGTTAGTTTAAGGCATCTTTTCAGGGGAGAATTGAGGTGGTATTTATTCTTAATCTATTCAAATGTAATTTGAACAAATTGATGAATAATCACAAATTCACCCCCAGTTCAGCACCCTTGCCTTCATGGATGGGGCAACATGTAAATGCCCCAACATGCCTTGTTCTGCCTGTCTCTGTGTTGTGTGCACAAAATATAAGGACTAAAAACTATCATGGAAATATAAGGCTAGGCTTCTTAACATCCTCACAGATAATAGCCTAGTAAGTACCTATAATACTATGAAAACTGTTCAAGCACAATTTGTAGGTCATTTACCAGTGACAGAAGATATGTTCAGACAAGTGAAAGTAAATTGCCACAGTCAGAGATAAAGAAATGGCTAACAAGAAAAACAGCAGTCAAGATAGGCCTGGTAATGGGAGGATATAAGGTAAAACATGTAAATGATTATGCCTCTTCAAGTATATGCTATGAGGAAGAAACTAGCTCCAGATGGGTGGCATATTAGGGAACTACTCAGCTGACATACCCAGTTATAATAAAGATAATATAGAAGGGCACTGTTGTCTATGGTAAAGGAGGAAGGTATTCATATTCGTAAGGAAGTGTTGCATGGGAAAGCCAGAAGGTTGCCAGATGAGAGAGATAGCAGGCCAGCAAAAGCAAATGTGAATGGAGGGCATCCCCTCAGATTTAGAAGAAGAAATAGAGATATACAAAGTGAATCAAGAAGAAAGAAGAGAGCAGAAAAGAAGATGAAAGCGAACACCAGTGAGGTAGCCAGAGTTAAAAGTATTAAATGGAAACATTTAAGAAAGAATAGCTGATCAAAGCATGGAGGAAGAAGGGCACAAAATGGTAATACCAGAATGAATGTGGCAAATTATAGAAAACTGGTGTGGGATGAATAAGAAATGGAGAACAGAGAGCAACCTCCCGTAAAAGATGGAAGGGAAACCAGATATGAATGGGAGGGGCTCTTAAATGAGTGGAACAGTAAGAGGAATGCTTATATCCAGGACAAAGGTCAAGGTGCAGTGTAGAGCTTAGGGAGAAAATGATACAGGACGAAGAGGCAGATGGAGGTGGAGAAGGGCTTACAGACTACTGTGTCAAGAGATCTTTGGTGTGAACACCAGATAAGAAATAGAGGGGGGCATAAAACTGGATAAGGTAATTAGCTAAGTAATGAAAAGTGGAGAAAGGGGAGAAGGCAATGTAGCTTGTTTAAAAATGCTGCAGCTGTGTGCATTATTTCTCTCTTATGTTTTCTTTTTTGTTTTCTATATTTCCCAGATGTGTGAGCAGGAAAGGAAACAAACACGTCTGCAATCTAATGAACAAAACCAGAGAAATATGGAGCTGCAATTCCTATAATAATGAGTAAAGATCAACCTGCTTCCTCTAAACACGCTTAAGAGATGCAAACCTGTTGAAAACAGTTTTCATGTGCAGGAAACACCGAACAGAAATACAAGAAATATATTATGGGGAGGGGAAGTACCAAATGTGATGACAAGGGTTTATAGAAAATTGGAAAGAAAGGACAATGCAATAATTTAATAGAATAACTGAATATACAGATCTTTATTACAAAAGATATAATGCAAAATGAGTATGCCTAGTAGTAAATGAAAGATAATAGGAATGCTGGAAGACAACAATTACATAATTTTATACAAACAGAAAAGCAGCCATATTTATTTATTTATTTATTTGCAATTTGATTACCGGGGAAGTCCACTGGGTCGAACTGACCCATTTTCAGTGGAGGCCCGGGGAGAAAAGCTCCAAGATGCATTATACAATTTAGATACAAATGATAGTTAATATTAAAGATCTTATGTAGAATAGTTACTCATAAAGGCATTCAGTATCATGCATAGTTAAATTCATTAAGCTTGAAGGTAGGGATCATACAGTTTCATTTGAGGAAAACAGATATGGGCTAGGTGTGGAAACAGTTTACATACAAACCTTTTAAGAAAATGTAAATATGCTTTACATGCACACATCAACAGTAGAATGCTAGTTACAATATTTACAAGGTTGGGCTGTGTGAGGGTAGCTGTAGGAGGTGAGAGCTTAGAAAGAAGCTTTATAAATTGTTGAGAGCTTAGATAAGCTCATAGGAAGAATACTATGAGAGTTGTAGAGCTTGGGAACCAGAGCGAGAACCCCCTTGGATTAGGTTGGGTGAAGGCAAGTACATTTCCATTTAGTGGACATGTGTTTGAATAGTTGGGTTTTAAAGTTTTCTGAGTTTAGTATGGTTCTTAGCGTGGAGGCAAGGAAATTCCATTTTTTGCCTAGTGAGAAAGATAGGAGAAGTTAGTCAGCAGGACATTTAGGTTTATGGATAGCAATTAAGTTCTGATTTTCAGAGCTGAGAGCTCTGTTGGGTATATAAGGAGAAAGGATGTTAGTTAGCGTGGGACATTTTGTTGGGTGAAACATGAGTCTATGTGCAGTAGTGAGTTGGAGATAGTCTAGGTAGTTTGGGAATTCAAGCCAATTCAGGGATTGTAGGGTTAGGCAGTGATGGGTGGTATTTTTAGATTTAGAGGCAAATTTACAGATTTTGTTGTAGTAGTTTTCTAGATTAGAGATGCTAGAGGAGGACAGGTTGGTTAGGAGAGGGGATCTGTATAATAAGGAAGGAAGAAGATAAGTCGAGGCCAGAGTTTGCCTGGTAGAGTTGGAGAAAAAGCGATTATTTCTATACAGCAGACCTAGCTTTTGGTGGGTTTTCTTAATATTTTGTTGAATATGAATATCAAACTTGAGGTGTTCATCTACAGTAATGCCAAATATGGATTTGAAACTCTTTGTAATAATTTTTACAGTGATTAGAAAATGTGTTATCAGGAAGAATAAGGGAAGAACAGATAGGCTATGTAAATGGGAGGTCCTCAACAGATTGTTGGAGTGCATTAGTAAACTTTTTAGACTGGGCTGAAGGGGATAGAAAAGGAAGGGGAGGGATAGTTTTGATGGATATACAAAAAAGGTTTTTGACCTTGTGTCCTGGAAATATATGCATAAAGGTAAAAAAGCAGGCAATGTGAAATGGGAGATGGACTCAACTGCTTCTACAGAGCTCCCTGGATTAAAATATTTATAGATGGGGGATTGTCAGGCAAAAATAAAAATGGGGAGTGGGACCCAACAGGGGTGCTTCAAGTCACCAGGACTATTCCTAATGGTAATTGAAGGCTTGGTGCAACAAACTGAAGTACAGGGTTGGGGGAGAGCATGAAGACAAAGGTAATAAATGTAAATCTTCTTATTTATAGACAACTGTGTATTAACAATAAAAGATGGAGAAAAAACATCTGTCACAGATTTTGCAAATTTTCAAAGCATTTGGGATGAATACAGAATTAGAATATCATCCAAAAAAGTCAGTAAGTCGTAATGAGAGTAGGTGTCAAGGAAGGAGGAAAGAAACACAAGGAGCAGAGAAATATGTGGGCTTGAAGTTTTTCTAAGGCATGGAGAAGACCAGGAGACAAAACTGGGAGGACCTGAGGCAAAATATGCAAAATAGGCAAAATGTGAGTGAGTGGGAAAAATTCACATATTGTAAAGAAGAGTAGTCTGATGAGGTAAACAATCTTACCACATGTAATTTACTTGAAAAGACATATTCAAATAAATCACCCAAGTGAAATGGAGAGAATATTCATCAGGTATGTGACAGGTTTATATGAAGAAGGGAATAGAGGGTGAATAGCAAAGGATAGAGTGTGAGCAGGTAAAATGTTAGCAGGATTGGGGTCACCGGGTTTTAAAAGGTACTGTATATAACTGTGATAAATCAAGCTTGGAGATTAAGAGGGCAAGAATTGAAAGGCGAGGGAATGGATATGATGGGAAGAGACATTTAAAGGTAAATATATAGGAATGAACTAAGAAGTCAAAAAAGAACATATTAGACAGAGAAGAGGTTTCTTGGAGTAAACTTATAAAAGGGTATATGGATGGAAAGACAATTAGGAAGATTACTGAGGAAATAGAAAGGATGCTAGGTGAGTGAAAGAAAAAACTGTAGTGAAGGACTTGAGATTGGACCTCTTTTAACAAAATTCAGCAAAAATATGGCTTAGCAGAATGGTAATGGTTATTTCTTCAAGGATACATTGTGAAAACTCACAGAGAATATGCAGGCAGGGTTAGAATGGGAGGCCGTGAAATGAAAGGTAAAGAGTAGTATATGGGGAGAAGCCTAAGGAAGTAGGGAAAATATTAAGAGATAGAGAAATGACACAGACAGGTAAAGGAGGGGACTCAAAAGGCAATAAGGAAGTTGTGGAAATCATGAATAAAATAATCTTGGGAATGGGAGGAAAACCATCCCTGTCAAGAAGTTGGGCATGAAGAGATGTGTCAGTAGAGTGAGTGTCATTTTTGCCAGATTAGTACGTTGGTGGTACAGAGCTTCAGTAAGGGTACAGAAAGAGGGATGGGCTCAGATATCACGCTACTGTTGGGGTGAGATGGCAAATTTAGAGTGTCATGCCCATGCCCTGGCCCAGCAATCAAGGAGCCTCAATCCTCACCACTAACACCAGTGAAGGGCATCTCATATAGGAAGAAAGGATAACAAATACACACAGTAAAGTGCAATTTCCCTTAAGAGCACACAGAGATCACACTCAGTCTGGGGATGGCTGCTCCCTCAGTCTCCAGGTCCCCAATAAGACTCCCCACTGGCACAGCTATAGGGTCCAGATCTCAGCCTAGTGGGCAAGCTAAAACCTCCAGCACCCTCTCTGTCCAACCAGTGTTTCATGTCCCTGCCCAGGTAGCTGATACACACACACACACACACACACACACACACACACACACACACACACACACACACACACACACACACACACACACACAAACAACACACATACACTTTGAGAAGAGTTTATACAACCACACAGACACTCCTGGGACAGGCTGGCATAGGTTCTCCAGCTGTGCCCCTTTTTCACAGACTATATGGTAGTACCAGCTGCCCCACCCACTAATATTTATCAGCTACTCAAAGGCCCTTAAATGGGTGTCCAATTATTACTGTGCAATATTATTATCCAATTGGTAGTATAGCCCAGGGCTAAAGCTATTGGAGTGGCTTTGTACAATTTTACCAAATGCATGCAAGTACTCTAAAGAGTTTAATTATCTCTACAAAAACAGCCACAGTTGAAAGGGTTTAAAAATATTTAATAATAAATAGTCAAAACACAAGACAATACTTTTTACTACACAGTGTTAGTCAAGAGTTCAGCGATCACAGACAAATACTTAAAATAATTCAGTAGTACAGTTCTGACATCACAGATAAACACTTATTCTAATATTTCTAGTTTCTAGCTATTTCGAAGAGAAAACACAAATCTAAGATATACTTACATATAGAGCAAGACAATGCTGGTGAGTTGGATGGTCAAGACAAAAATGTTTAATGCTCTCTGATTCTCTCTGTTTTTAAAATCACATTTCTGGTTCACATTGCATCATTCTTCACACTTCCCTGGGTTCTCAGGCTAACAGAAACTACATTTACATTCTTCAACTCTAGGCAGAAACCAGAGCAATAAAGGACATTTATGCATGCAAATTCTGGCAATTAACTCTGGCCTTAAAACAATAGGAAAGATGCCTCACTCTAGACTTACTGGCTCCGAGTTTTAACATCAAAGGGTCACAACATGCTTTACTTGGTCAGTTTAGTGCACTGTTGTTACATTATTTTCCAGTTCCACATGTAACACTATTTTTACCATTTAAGACAACAGCCTGTGGTTTACATTAATATTTACAGATGACAGAATTATCTCCAAAATTCTATCTGGCTAGGCTGGCAGCCTTCACCCATCTTCACCCAATCTTCACATAGAGCAATTGCATATGTGATAGACATATAAAGAAATCAAACAACTAGGGGATATGGTTAGGAGAATCTATATTAATGTTTTTCAGAGAGGAATTGCTGCTTCATGGTAGTTTTGTCTGAGTTTGAAACTACAAGCAGGAAATGGTCAAATCAAGAAATTTTGGAATAACAGCTGGAAGTGTAGAGAGTTGGAAGGAAAAAAAGTAACAGCATGAAAAGAAAGGAACCTAGGAGAATGCACATAACTGAGGGAAATGTATATAAATAATGTTGGACTAGGGAACAGAGAATGGATGGATAGATGAGGTAAGAACTGAGGGAGGACCACAACAAAAGAGGACAGAGGAAGCTGAAAAGGGGAAAGCAAAATGGTAGTAATCATACATAGCAGAACAGATACAGAATGTAGACAAATGAAACAAAGAAGATACAATAAACTGAATATCAGTAGGTTGGGAAGGATAGTCTGAAAAGTGAAAAGGTACGTAGCCGTTTACAATTTCAGGATGCAGAATGCCGAGCCCAGAATGTGGAGAATGAATAAGTGAAAATTTTGACTTGCATATATTAAGTCTGAGTTTGCTGTTTCTCAGAATTATCCATTTTCCCTAAGGTATGGTAATCTCAGAGTTGATATATACAAATTTAGAGTCTGTGGGGCAGGAGGGTGTAGAGGGATTTGATTTTCCCTTCTGTATTTTCTGGTATTTTTTGTGTGTGTTTCACGACTTGGCATTGTGAATCCCAACATTTCAATAGGGAGTTGAGCAGGAATGTTGTGACAAGTGGGGAAGGGACTTGGAAAGGATGTAACAGAAGGCAAATGGAGGGGTAATGAGGAACATTGTCTTATTATTCAATGATTCAAAATAAATTATGTTATTAATGTAATACATCTAATTTTTATAACATTTAAGAGTCCTGCTTATGGAAAGTATGATTTACTAATATCAGAATATTGAAATACAAATTGAAAAAAAAAATGTGAAAAATGTGTTAAAAAGTAAAAAGTATAAATATAAAAAATAAGGAAGTGTGAAAATAAAGCTGCACAGTTTTAGGTTGGGAAATCCAGAAAAGGAATAGACCAGGTGGAAGTCTATCAGAGGTCATATTAAATCACCAAAATCATTTTTTACACTAAAAAGTTCACTTTAACTCCAGAGGGAACATGAGTTGGAAATGAGCAAAATTCTGTTATACATATTTTTACTCACAACCCTGTACTGGTAGCCAGATGACAATCCACAGCTGGACGTCTGGGATTAGGCTACTGCTTTTGCCCTGAAATACAGTGAACTCAGGACTGATTCTACTGTGTTCATGGGTAAAGGAAACTACCTTCCTACAAAAATGTATTTTGATGGTCTGTTTGCTGGCATTCATATCAAACACTTTTGTTTTATCTGATGTGACTTTTGGTAAAGCCATATTTGAAAAAAAGATATCTAGAAGATGATTTAACTTGGGCTATAATAAGGCAGCCCTGTAAGCATATTGATAATTTTTTATTCAGCCTCATCATTTGACCAAGGTTCAATTCATTATTCTAGTATGAATATAGTATTTACGAGTATCTTAACAGATTCTGCTGCTCTCTTAAAAATCTTGCAAATTAAATTCAAGTCATTGCCTGAAACTGGTGAGCTTTGTGGGGGGGGGGGGGAGGCTATGGCAGTCTCTGTGCTGCTGGAGATCTATATTTCAGTTCATTAAGTGTATTGCTATAGCATGGTGGTCAGAAAAGGTCTTATGTAATATAACATAACGTAATGGAAGAAGGAGCCATTTGGTTTATCAGTTGTCCTTTCAATGAAGCAGTAGTCATCAGGTAGAATACATCAATGTCTGGATGAACTAACTTTTAATGTTATTTTATAATGTACTCAGCCTCTGTGTAACTTGCATCAATTATTTAATAAAAACCTAAAGGAGATACTGAGACAGCTGGAAATGCTTATTTTATTTATAGGTAGTGTGATGTCTGAGAATAAATATGCCACTGCCTCCGAGCTAAAATATAGCAGATTTGTGAGCTGCATTTAATCATTGTAAATACTGCTGTAGGTAAAAAAAGCATGTTATTTAATCAGCAATGTGTGTGTGCATGCATGTGTCTGTGCATCTATGTCTGTGTTGTCTGTGTGTATACCCCTTTCTCAGTGGCATGAGAAGATGGGTGAACTTATGACCTTTTTCTATGAAATATATATATAAAGTATGCAAATGAAGTTATAACTTCTTTCTTCAGTGAATAAAAGCAGTTAAACAGAGCATGTAAAAATGGAACTATTCTGCATACTTATTCAGATCTTTACAAGATCTGTGACTATTAATAGGCCAGGAAGCCATAGGATTGTAAAAGAGCAATTAGACAAATATGTGAAGGTGATAGCTTGCCAAGGCCAGGAACAAACTCATCAATATGTAAATGTGACATTGTGCTCACTTGCATTTGTGGTCTGTATAAAAATATATAAACCAAAGAGCTAAGACCATGAAATATCAGGAAGAGAGAGATGCACTGGTGCCTTTGAAGTGCAGATCTGTGAGTTTTGTTCTCAGCAATTTTGTCATTGACCTAGAAATTCAAATGTGTTAGCAAGTGTCAGTATTTCTTTTAATTAAAAACTGATAGAACAGGTATATCTGATAACAGATATTTTTCTCTTTGTTCAGAAGAATAATTTTTCTGTTTCCTTGTGCAGTTTCATATCTCTGTGTATATTTCTCTATTATCTGTTCTGATCAACTCATCCTTTCTTATGTAAAGTATTTTTATTGATTCACTTTAAAAAATATATGGCTGGGCATCTGTTTACTTATTTATTAATTGAAAACAGGATATTTTTAAGCAAATGGTGACAAGCTGCTGGCATTCAACTCTAAATGAACACATGGCTTGCTGGAGATATTACTATTTATATTTATAATTATTTGGATTATTAGCAAGAGTAAAACAGTAAGTGGCAAGTTCCTAGCCTTTTGCTAATATTGAACAAGGCAGAAAGCTGAAGAGTTGGAGAGTATACAAAAAAGGTTATTGCTTGTTATAAGTGTGCATGATCATTGGACAGCCCAGCCAGTGTGTCCAATGTAAATCGAGCATTTAACAATGAGAAAATGACTGGCAATAGAAGTATTAATGAACAGCCAGACTTTCTATTCAGATACACTCAATAAACCTGTATAACATTTTATGAAGGACAGGGCAAAATATAAGAAAAACAGGGATGTTTGGCAAAACTTTAGACTGTAGACAGGATTGCTTATCTGCAGTACAGTCATACTGCCAGTAAGCATAACTGTCAACTGTCAAGAGATTTGCCTTGTCCCTTGTAAAATTTTTAATTTTCTGGTAAATCAGTAAGGACTTCTATCAGTCAGTAAATGCCAGAGAATAGAATTCCATTCTTCCTTTTCCTCTCACAAAACACATTCATGCCAAAAAGCAGACAGAAAGAGAGAAAGTGGTACAAAAATACCCTATACTCTGTTCTCTCTCTGGCACTGCACTGATATACCAAGCCAGTGTGGGGATGTATGTGCTATGAGTATGTACAGTGTACCAGTTCTAAGAGCAGAAGGTGGAAGAACACTAAAGTCCTATGATACAATCACATTATTTAAGAAAGGAAGCAATCTCTTTCTTAATGTTATTTTCTAATAGCAATAGTCCATTTTTGTTTGTATATCAAAGTATTTACCTATAGTTGGCTTTGTTTAACTACATTTTTGATCACATCACACTCACAGTGGGTAAATCCTGATATAGACAAACCCAGTCATGATTTACTGACAAAATATTACCAACCAAAATTAAACTCTGTGTGTGTGTGTGTGTGTGTGTGTGTGTGTGTGTGTGTGTGTGTGTGTGTGTGTGTGTGTGTGTGTGTGTATACATAAGATATAGAGTAATCATAGAAATAGATACGTTTATTTGGGACAACACTTTCCATTTGCTTATAAAGTGTGGACTTCACATGTATTTGTGCAAATTAGTTTTATTGTGACTGTTATAGATAGGACATACTTATGATATATGGAAACATAACCATTGAAAAAATGTTTTTCTTTGTTAATCACTGTAGTGTCATGCACTGTCCTCATTTCACCTGGGTTGAGCCGGAAAATTATCCAGCTGGATCAGTGCTCACGATAAAATGATCCAGTTGAATCAGTGCCCTTCTCCAATCAGAAAATACATGAATAAATAAATAAATAAATAAATACATGAATAAATAAATAAATGACTAGAAAAATAAATAATTTCCAAGTACAGTCACAGTGAGCCACTGGGCACTGGAAGGCACTGAAACCTGGAGACACTGTTGAGAATGTGGTCTGGAGAGCTAAGCCAAATGCTCTGCTCAAGGAGCTGTTCATTGTGAATTCTATTCCTTGGTATGTAGGCCCATACCCAGAACAGCAGTACATTCTTCTTGCATATTGCCATGGCCATGGCCTGGCTGCACTTAGGAAGTTATTTAGTGATTCGCATTTGTATGAGTGGTGGCAGTGGTGAGATACCGAATTCGACTTATTTAGCTCACAAACAGTTTTAACTCCAAAGATGAATGTGCCCTTGCATCAATAAGGTCAAGATATACAGAAATATAGATTGCAAAGGAGATTTTTTTATTTAGGGTAGTTTAGCTAAGAGGCAGAAATAAATCCTAAAGAATACACCAACAGGTCAGTGTCACAGATAACTAAGAACTGTAAAACTAAAAGAGTTTCACATACCATTATGTCCAAGGAGAATTTAATAGTAGCCCCATGTGTGGCTGAAATGCTGATCACTAAATCTGGAGACAGACAGGTAGATGCTATGGGTATGTAGCAAGCTGGAGAAGGACAATGCATCTTTGCCCCATATGACATTGTGACCCAGTTAGCATTAAAGAAACTGGAGATAGAGAAGACACATATGGAGAATGAGACAGTTGAGAGAATAAAACAGATTTAGATAAAAGGTGCTGAGAGCAAGCTGAAGAGAGGGGGAAACAGTGCCAATAAGAAAAGAAAATGCTGGTCTTTTACCAGAGAAACATTAGTCCTGGAGAGGAGGAAAGCTGAACCCTAGATGCCACGGTCAGTACTTATTTTCCCAGTACAGAAGAGAGCCATGACTCTGGACGTTTCAATCTGGCATTTGAAAGGATGTGTAAAAACTACCTCACTGACCATAGGCAGTAAGTGAAGATTTGAACTCATTTGGTCATCGGTAAGGCAAGGAATGCTGTATCAAAAATGATTGATGCCATCGTCTGAGTTATAATAAAGTTAAACAATGTTCATATGAATGATTTAAACTGACTCCTGATGCACAAATAAAGAAATTGAGAGAGTATAGCAGAAAGGAACATGGCAGTAGGTGTGATTATATTGCAGAAATAACCATCTACTTTTACAGAGAGGTGAGTGGATGTCAAGTCACTACACCTGAAAAGCCAGCAGCCTTTTCAGTGAGGGCACAAGCACTCTCTTCCCTGCCTGAGGACATGAGAATATGCTTGGATGACCAGGAGTGTGAGGCTGCTGAAGATATGTTGAGAAAATCAGACTTCTATCTAGTGAAAAGGTAACAAGTGCACAACAAGGAAATATACACACTAGATATACTGTAAATATTTAGTCCTAGTAGGGTGACTCAAGAGGCCATGCCCGTGGTGGATGTAAGATTCAAGATATTATGATTTTTGATGTAAAGATTTATTTAGGGGCAGTGGGGCAGACCCCATCATATCCTGGCAGATGCCATAATGAGCTGCATGATACATTAAGAGTTTGTTCTTTTCCATCCTCTGAATGTCCACATGTATCACACCTACATGCCTAGTTTATGTTCTTAATGGATTTACTTTAACTGAAACTCTGGAATGTTTGGCCACACTTGAGTTATTTGGAATTAAAGTCAGTTAAATTCACCCATTATGGGATCTTCCTTTTATCCAAAACGTAAAAGTCTGTTGAGATGCTGAACAACTATTATCCTTATAGCAGGAACAATTCTATACTTTCCAAAGAAAGAAGTTTGCAATTATATATGACCTTAACAGCTTCTAGATTTTTCCTTTAATACATCTCTAACATTTGATGCTATCACGCAGTTGGTCAGGGACAAACTCTGCAAGGAAAATTGAAATTTGTTATGTCTGAAAGACTAAAGTAATGTTTCTCCGTAGTGACCTTTTCCTTTCTCTAAAATACAGTAACCTTGACTCCAGTTGTAACTAATAGACTTTCAAGCAATCATCCACTTTATGGAGAGGGGCATGAGAGAGGCAATGCTCACCATTGGGAAAAATCTTAGTTGCTTTACAAATTCATGTAAATGTTCTTTCAGACATTCTGGCTCAAGCTTGCAAAGACAATCATAGAATGGATGGTCATAAAAGGACCATCCTGTTGTCACTTTACTACCACTATATGTCAACTTTAGTACTACAGGTGGGTCTTTCTTTCTATTGCACCTGTGAGGTGAGAAGCCTGCAGCTCAGGAACCCAATGTCCTGTATATTGCATTTATTTTATTTATTTAACATTTGTTTACTGGGAAAGTCCGACTTGGAGCAAAGCCAATTTTCAGCGGAGACCCAGGGAAAAATAGCCGACCTTAGGCATAGGCCAACCAAGCAGCCGGCTAGGGCGCTGCTGTAGCAGGGTCACTTTTCCAGTATTTATTTGGTGTAGGTAGACCAGGATGGGGCACCAGGTGGTGTGTGGGGGGACACACCTGGAGCCCTTTTGCCTAGGGCAACAGTTGACCTAAGGCCAGTCCTGCATACACAGGGTGAAGTACACTAGAAATAAGTGCAAGAAACTGACTAGAAAAAAGGCACTGTGTAAATTACATACAAATCACATACACATAACAGGTTTTTTGCTTGTCTTTTCAGCTTTTCCCGGTTAGGGGTCGCCACAGTGGAACTCTGGTCTGCTAATGATTGGCAGTTGATTTTTATGGTGCCGAGTTGCCAGCCTGATGCCCAGCCTTCAGCAAAGGCACGCCCATTCACACATGTCTTTCAGAGGCCACTCGACCACAGGTAGGACATGCAGACTCCACACAGAAGGCACTCCAGCCGAGAATTGAACAAGAGAACCTCTTGCTGTGAGGCAACAATGCTTCTGCTGTACTAACAGGTAACTATTATTAAAATATTTTCGTGAATGTTGCATGGTTAGAAGATACATGTGCCACAGGCTATACAGAAGCAGCAATTGCAAGGTCTTTTAAGGCAAAAATCTGAAGAAGGGAGGAGAATGTCACTAGTAAAAAATATAAAAAATAGAATTGCTTTTATAAATTGAAAGAATACTCTCACTGACCATATGAATAAATAAACAAAAGGGAATATAATTAAAAAGTACTTTATAGTACGCAATCAAAAATGAAATATTAAAGAAAACTTCTTGTACATTACACATGAATATCTAAGTGTTTTTTTTTGCAGTTTTCTTTAGGAAATTAGAGTGTAATATCCCCTTTGAGATTATCTACCCCTTTGAATTATGATAATCATAATGGTTTAACAAATGAATACTCATTATAACAGAAAATTGAAACGTATGCAGATTTATTTAACATTAACAGATATTTTATAGAGAGGAATATGTATTTATCGACTTTTTTAATCCTCAGGAATTTAACTATATTGCTCTGCTGCCAATATTTTTTATGTCATCCCATTTTTCTCTGAGTTACGTGAAGTTAAACTACATTCCTCTGCAGCGTAGTCTTTTTAAATGTATTTACTTGCATGTCCTCCTCGCGGTTAGGTGGGCGTTCGAAAGACATGTGTAAATGGGCGTGCCTTCATTGAAGGTTGGACGTCGAGCTGGCAGCTCGGCGTTTGTGAAAATATACTGCCAATCATTAGCGGATCGGAGTTCCGCTGTAGTGACTCCTAACTGGGAAAAGCCGAAAGACAAACAACAAAAACAACAGCTTATTTATTTGAATTTGTTTACTGGCTCTGATCAAGTCTGACAAATTTCCATTTCAGCTCAGAGTTAGTATACACACACACACACACACACACACACACACACACACACACACACACACACACACACACACACACGCCACGCACACACACACACACACACACACACACACACACACACACACACACACACACACACACACACACACACACACACACACACACTATAAAGAATATACAAAAGGGGCACACACTAATGATATATATTAATATACTAATAGTTTAAGTTTTTCCAAAAAATGTGCACACTGGCAGGGGAGGTTAGGATTGGTGAACTTGTAAAAAAGAGGAAATGGTGAACCCCAATCAGACAACATTCATACATTTATAACACAATTTATCATTCATAAAATGAAAATATGTTTATCAAGAAATTTTCATAAACAAGAGAATATCATAACTTTAACTCCACTGAATCTGTATACTAAAACATGCATAACTGTACCCTAGAAAAAATAATTATGGCCAGATTCCCAAAAGACCTGGTCTCAGTGTAAATCTACCCTGATTCCAAAAGACTTGGTATAAGCAGCTTCACAGCCACCATCCCTTCAGTTGAGTCAAGCACTAATGTCCAAGTCTACACCAAAAACTATATGAGGACCTATATAGCTGCATGGACTCAGCAATACCTGACAGGACCAAATCATCGTCCACAAGGAAGAGTAAACCTGCCTAGTGGACAGCAGCAATGAACCGACTCTATAATAAAAAGAAAACATTGCTGTCCAGGACTAAGAAGGAGCAGGTGCCAAGTTGGAAGCAATCTCTCCTTTGTCTGAACAAGCAAATAAGGTCACTGGTGAAATCTTCTAGGGCTGACTTTGAGTCAAATTGGCCACATCCACTAAGTACAATCACTAGGCCTTCTTTGCATACATCTGCAATCTCAAAAGTAACTCCTAAATCTGCTCTGAATTGGTGGTCAAGAATACCACATACACAAATGTCTTAAATATAGCCAACCTGCTGGCAGACAAGCTCAGTGAAAACTTCACCCCCTCTCCCCCCATCAGTAAACCAGGACATCCCCAGCATCTGACCCCTCCTTTCATCACCAGGAGCAGGTCATTAATGCCCTCTCAAAGGCAAAAGTACAGTCTCTATGGGACCCAACAACATTCCTGGCTGTGTCCTACATGCACTCAGGCAAGAACTCTCAGCACCATTAGGCACCCTATTCAATCAAAGCCTGTGCACCAGCTTTGTCCCAGCAGAATGGAAGACATCCACTGTCATCCCTCTACACAAAGGTGGAGTGTCCACTGACCCAGGCAATTATAGCCCATCAGCCTAACTAGCCTGATCTACAAGGCCATGGAATGCATTATCATGGACCTCATAAACATCGGCAACCTCCAAACACTTGATCCAGCACAGTTTAGTTTTGTCAAAGGGAGATCATGCCTGTTAAACTTGGTCACCTTCTTTGAAACGGTCACCAAAGCCATGGATGAGGGGAAGACAGTGCAAACCATCTACCTTGACCTAGCCAAAGCCTTTGACACTATTCCTCCACTCTGGCATAATGGATAAACTCTCCCAGCTAGGCATCAACTCATATGTTACCAGATGGGTCAATAACTGGCTCATTGATAGAACCAACTCAGTCAAAATAGGGGAAGCCAACTCTAGTAAACCTGTAACAAGCAGCGAACCCCAAGGATTGGTCTTGGGGTCTCTACTTTTTGGGATATACTTTTCTGAGGTGCAAGCCAAAACCAGTGGTCTGTGGCTGACCATGTTTGCAGATGACTGCAAGTTGGGCACTGTTATAAATCCCCCTAGTAATGTGAACATCCTCCAAGAGGACTTTACCCAAACTAATGACTGGTGCCAGAAGCATGGCCTCAAACTGAATGCCAAGAAATGCATCATTATCCTGTTTGAGGAAAATGCCGTCCCCACTAATTATCACATTAATAACAATGTACAAAGCATGAAATCCGTCGTGAGGGACTCGGGCACCCAGGTTGATAGCAACCTGACTTTTGACCACCACATTGCCTCCATTGTATGGAAGGCTTTCAACATTGCCCACCTCATAAGTAAGGGTATTTCATCCAGGAACAAGAAGGTCATAACATCCCTGTACTCCTCCCTTATCAGTCCCATTATTGAGTACAATGGCCCGTGCAGCATGTACCTTGTCAAGTGCATGCAGCAGCTGGGGATACCACAGAGGTTCCTGACCAGGAAAATCCAGGGTCTCAAACACCTATCCTATACACATAGGCTAGAAGGTCTGCCCCTCTACTCAGTCTCAGACAGACTGCTCAGAGGTGACCTATGTCTGGCATACAAGGCCATATCAGACTTAGCCTTGATGGAGTTGCTGCATATCCGTAAGTCAAACTCCACTCGCGCAACCCACGCACAAGGCCTCAACTTGGTCTGTGACATTCTTCTTCTTCTTCTTCTTTCGGCTTTTTCCGGTTAGGGGTCACCACAGTGGATCACCTGTCCGCTCATGATTGGCAGTGGAGTTTTACAGTGTCAAGTTGCCAGCCCAGCGCCCAACCTTCCACAGAAGGCACACACACACACACACACACACACACACACACACACACACACACACACACACACACATACACACACACACACACACACACACACACACACACACTCACACCTAGGGCCAGTTTAGAGTATCCAATCCACCTGCAGCATGTTGTTGGGATGTGGGAGGAAACCGGAGCACCCAGAGGAAACCCACGCGACCACAGGGAGGACATGCAGACTCCACACAGAAGGCACCTCAGCCGAGGATCAAACCAGAGAACCTCTTGCTGTGAGGTGACAATGCTAACCACTGCACCACTTTCCCTGTGACATTAATAGAACTTATTGGCGGGATAGATTTATGTCCCAAAGACTCTCCCATCTGTGGAATAGACTCCCTCTCCATGTTAAACAGAGTACCTCATGAGTTCTCTTTAAGAGCAACCTGGATGACTGGATGGGAAACAGAAAATATACCCCTGGGATCCCACCTGTATCCCTGCTGTACAGGGAAAACAGGTGCTGACTTTGTGGGAACATGGATACAATTCTTGACTAGGCTTATAAGAGCCTCCGGGACAATAGCCTTGTATCATCTTATGAATCTATGAACCTTAGTGTATGTGATTCACATTGAAGTAAGACCTATCTATAAACAGGCTTACACTGAATGCCAGATTCCAAAAGACCTGCTTTCAGTGTAAGTGGTCACTTACACTGAGAGCAAGTCTTTTGGATTTGGGCTCAATTCTAAATCTTTGGGTCAAAAATGTATCCTACTTTTGAACAGCATCTACTGACTTAGAAACAAATCTGAAGAGTATAAGGATAAAAATTCTCTGAAATAAAAGCACTGTAATAATATATGCCAATCAAATACATGGGGGTTTCATATTCTTCCAATGCCTAATTCTTATGTGGTTACCAAGCTAACTACCCCAGGAGGGCCTTTTTAATCCTAGCCATGCTTCCCAAATGCATCTGACAAGTTTTGATACCCTGGGGTTATTATAAGGGGTATATTTAGGTTTGGGATGAGTGGTCAAGCATTTATAGGCTGACAATATCTGTTAGAGATATATGTGCCTGCCCAGGGGTACATTTCTGATTCCCCATCCACTGGTCCAAGCTATGCTTGAATTGGGTTAGGGAAGAGCACAGATTCACATGGATGAGGATGTAGTAATATATTTTTACTAATGGAAAGAATACTGCACAAATAATCTAACTTGAGTAAAAGGGAAAGTTTTAAGGAGAGAAAAATTATATAGTTTTAGAGTATTAGATAAAGTAATTTATTGTCTTTTATTTTATTACATAACAATCTAACTTCACTCAAAAACATATGAGCTTAGGATGTGTTTAAAACATATGCATTTATGCTCTTAGAATTTCAACTGAATATTTCCAACAGTTGGTTGATATGTTAGATACATTTTAGTTACATTTTTTAAAGTAATTAATTAAGTAATCTAAAACTACCATGAAAATAATCTTAAAGAGGAGATCAGTAATAACTGAAGGATAAAATTAATATTCTTTCAGAGTTGCACGGGGATATAATTATCAGAGACATTGAAAAGCTTCTCCCCTTAAATTTGCAGAAGAACTTATATTACATGTTTAAAGCTTTTGCAACGATTAGAGACAGAAGAGTATTTCAGATCATTCCCTTTTATAGTAGTCATCCAAATATTGGAGGGAGAATATATATTAGATCTCTAAGACTACTGTAAATATTAGAAATAGAGCACTGTTTTTTTTCCATCTGTCTGATGTTGTGCTAAATCACAGATATAATGTTTGCAGTTACGCTAGAGTGAAACTTTGATTGTCTAAGACCACTGCGTGCTGTTTTGGAAAGTTTTTCCTTTCCTAATGTTGGGTGACCATTGAATTGGTGTATATAAGTTTGGGAGTGTGGTGGACTAGTTCTCATATGGAGGTTGCAGACTAGTTCTCATATGGGGGTTGCAGGGGAGAATTACACTAACAAAAAAGACCACAAAGTCCAGGGAATTACTATAAAAATACCTGTTTTCAACTATTACTTTTTATGTAATGGGCAGATATCAAAGATTTGTGAATTGAAGAAGTGCAACCCAAGTGAATGTATTGTGCTGTTGCATACAGCAGTATTAAAAATGACTAATTTTTAGGATCTTCATTTAAATATATATTATAAGAATTTGTAATGAGGTGCTTAATTTTTAATGTGCTTATTTTTTTATATATTTATTTTTTGTTCAGCTAACATTTGTATATTTTACTGCCAGCATATACTACAGCAGGAGGCTTGTAGAACAAGGCCAATGACATGGCTTGGAAGGGCATGGAGGAAATCCTTGAGACTAGATGAGTAATTCTACTGTGAAGGGAGCTGGATGTTATGCCCCATCATAGGATAAATCTGCTAGTCTGGAAGCAGAGAGGAGCAGTATACATAGGAGAGTTGTATAACATAAGGAGGGGTTCATATGTTAATACCACACAAATATTATTTGAGGCTGTAGTTGCCAAAGGTATAGCTGAGAAACGTGCACTTGATCCAGGGTTTCAGGATATGGTTGAGCAGCTAATGTAGATCTCATAGTTTAGGTTTCACTGATGTCTGAAGATTCATTGAGGAGTGTAGAGCTGTATTATTATAATGACCTTCATGTGCCCCACAGAAGGGTTATGAGTACCATGTTCAACTGTCTCAGCAGCAAAAAGTTTAATTAATAAAAAATGGGGCAGCCAAAGAAGACCAGCAATAGTATGATCTTTTCTTATAATATTACAGTAGCACTGTATACTCCCTGAGTGAGAACCATATAAGGAGATCAGAGCTAAATAAGAAAAAGGGAAACATGGTACTAATGGTGCTTAGACAAAGGGAGGAAAGAACAAAGTAAAACTGAAAGAAGACAGCACCAGCACTCACTTCCCTGAACAAAAATATATGTCATATACTCACTTTTATGCTATTGCGTCAGAAAAACACATGGAAAAACCATGATTGAAAAGTAAATATAATGAGATATGCAATTTATGACAGGAACATGAAGAGTAACATAAAAGACAAGGAGTAAGGGATGAAAACAATGGAATGATTAAACAAGGAGGAGAAGGCACCTGATTGGTAAAGTTAGAAACCTTTTAAAGATAACATAGTCTGAACAGGGTTTTACACATAATCCTTCCTATGATGATGAAACAAGCTAAAATAATGGAACGCTCCTTTCAAGTAGTACAGAAAGGAAGGTACCATTGGAGTCACTTTAATATATGTAATGTTAACTGCAGCTCCTAAACTGCAGCCATACTTAAAGGGCTGGGCTTTAGACGGTTAGTACTGGAGTTTTTGGATTTGAATGGACAGCTGATGAGGCTGTTGAATCAAGACGTTTGCAAACATTCAAATGATCACACATCCTATTAACAATTAATGTGCAGCCAGTCAAAAGTAAGCGCTTTAGAATTCAGCAGGGCAGATCTGGACAAAGTGGGACAAGTCTGGGAAGGAGACAAAAAGTGACTAGAGTAGAAGTGTGGGATGTAGAAAACTTGCCAGCATAGAAGCAAAAATATTTGATCTGTGAATCAAAAAAGTGAACAGCTATGTTTTTTACAAACAGGTGATTTAAAGATTGGATTTAAAAAAGCATGTAGAAAATACAAGAAAATGTAAAAAAGGAAGAATACAGAGACCCATCCCAATTAAAAAGGGAAAAAAGCTGCAAAGATTAAAGATATATATAAATATATATATATATATATATATATATATATATATATATATATATATATATATATATATATATCTATATATATATATATATATATATATATATATATATATATATATATATATATCTCCATGGATGTGAAAATCTAAGTTATTATGAAAGACTAAAATATTTGAACTTGTACAGGGTCTCTTACAGATATTTAAGAAGAGATATTATTTAGGTATATAGGGCATTTAGGGACAACTACCTCTGGGAATGTTTGGGGTTATCAAAAAGTACTAGAGAATCATCAGATAACCTATGTAGAGGATTCTATAGGAATGAGGAGTGTGCTAATTGGTTCTCTGACAGAGTAGCTGATGCTTGGAACAGACTACCAAATTACATTAAAGCAAGTACTAGTTTAGATATTTTTAAGAACAGCCTGGACATTTATTATGGGAACAAGTGTTTTGGTATATTGGCAAGCTAGAAGAGCATTAATGCCTGCGTGTGAAACATTTGTATGTATGTATATGTATATATATATATATATATATATATATATATATATATATATATATATATATATATACAGAGAGAGACAGAGAGAGAGAGGGAGGCAATTGACTCAGTAGAGGGATACAATATTTTGCAGATACGCAGATGAGTAATGATAGAAAGAACGGGACAGATAAACTTAATAAAATAGTCAATTTATTTATTGACATTTGATTACTGTGAAAATAGCAGTCCATTTTCAGCAGAGGTCCAGTGAAAAAAGCTCCAAAGTATTGCAAGACATTGTAAGAACAATAATTTTTACAATTGTCAAAAATAATACAAAAGCATCTACAGTTCATATAATTATACCAAATTAGACATGATATCAAAACATTGGTTAAGAATAGCCACAAGTTAATATTCAAAGACATTTTAGTCAGTTTATAGAGAAATTAAAGGTTGGCTAGTATAATACAAACATGAATTGCAATATGAAGTGAGAGGAAAAACATGCTTATGGTATATTTAGAGAGAAAGCCAGGAGGAAGAGAAATTGATAGAAGCAAGGAAGTGAGTGAAGAAGGGAGATTAAGGAGGTTTAAGGTGCGAATAGGTACTTGTTCACATCTAAGGATGTAGCTTATCCTAGTATTGAGCAAGAACATAGACAGATTTTGGCTAGGAAGTCTTTCGGAATGGTTTTGAAGGATGGGAGTGAGGGTATTGACTTGATGAATGTAGCTAACGAGATCTAGGCTTACCAACATGGTGCCAGTATAGACAATGCCCAGCATATGTAATAGGTTAGTAGACAGACAGGGGTTTTTGGTCATTGGATCATAATGACCGACTGGGAACATAGTTGTGTAGAATGGACAAGCACATGGATGCTGGATAATTCTGTAGGTGGTAAGGAGCTGTTTATAGTTCGGTTATTTGGGTAATTTTAACCAATTTAGGCTTTTTAGTGCTATAAAGTGATGGGTTCTGAAAGAGGTATTTGCTGTAAATTTAGCAATTTTGTTATAGCATTGTTTAAATTTTGATTTTTGTGATGCCTGTACGTTAGTAAGCATGTGTGGAGAAAATAAGTAGTGCCAAGTGTATTTTTAATTGCGTTGGGAGAAAGTTTTTGGGTGTGTAAAGCATCCCTAGTTTTTATGAGTTTTTCTTATACAATGTTGTATATGCAGGTCAACTTTAAGATTATGATCCACTGTCATCCCTAATAATTTGCTGTGAGAAGTGACTTCAATAGTTGTGTTATAAAGAGAGAGATATGGCTTTACATTTTGTTTCTTCATGAGACTGGGATTTGGAGAAGAAAGTAGTAATTTGGGTTTTAGGGGAGGGTTGAGCACAGGTTGTGAGTTACAAAGCCATGCTCAAGTGGCTATTAAAGTTTCTTGAGTAATTTTTTGGAGGCGTGCCTTGTTGTCAGATGTGCAGATGAGTGTGGAGTCATCAGCATACTGTATTAAGGAGGTCTGTTGTGTGGATGGGTAGAGAGTTTTGGTGAGAATGTTAAAGAGGAAGGGACCAAGGATAGAGCCTTGTGGTACACAGGTGGTGACTGTGAGGTATGGAGACAGAGTGGAGTGCCATTTTACTAACTGATACCTGTTGGACAGGTAGCTTTTGAACCACAGAATGGTGGGCTGAAGGAGATCTAATGATGACATGTGAGGTAGAAGTTTGCTGTGGAAAACTGTGTCACAAGTTTTAGACAAGTCTAGAAAGGAGGAAGAAACTAGTTTGCCATTAGCTCTAGCTCTGTTGACAGTATCTATATAGTTTAAAAGCACAGTGTTAGCACTATGGGAATGATGGAAACCATGTTGTGTGGGGATAGGAGTTCTTCCTGCAGGAGATAGTTTAACAATTGTTTTTTAATACATTTTTCAAGTATTTTGGAGAGGGAGATAACATTGCTATATGTCTAAAGTTAGTAATGTCTGTTGAGTTTCCTTTTTTGTGCAGAGGGTTAATGTGTGACTTTTTCCAGAGAGCAAAAGAATGTGAGATTCCTGAGTTGACCTGTTTATTGAGACAGGATAGACAATGCTATTGGTTGCTATTTTAAGGTACTTGCTTGGAAGGTTATCAGCTGAAGTAGATCATGGTTTAAGTTTGTTTAAGAGTAGTTTTATGTAGGATATGGGCACTGATTTGAAGGTGAAAGTGGATTTGGTGATATATGGCTGGTGGCCAGGTTTGGGATTAAATGTTGGGTAATTCTTGGTTAGAGATGTTATACTGTCAATTAAATAAGAGTTGAATTGTATTGTGGTTTTGAGTGGTGAGGTATTCGGAGAGGGGTTAAGGTTGACTTTTTGGGCAGGATGGCAGATTTCTTTAATGACTGTCCAGAATTATTTTGAGTTAATAATGAAACATATTTTCTTTGGATGAGATGCTAAACATCATAAAAGAACCAGCTTCATTGGAGTAGCAGGATAAAGCCTGGACTACAGCCCACATGACCTATGTTTGATTAGTGGCATGGGTTCCTTCTGGAGATTTCTTGGGTAGGAGTACCCATTATGTGTGTGTGGGGGGGGGGAGTAGGGCTGTCCTGTGCCACAACCCCTCAGAAAATAGGGGATAGTTCTGAGATATCTCTTTAGCTCACCAAACCTTCAACATGCCAACTCTTGTTGGCAAGTACACAAAAGCATGCACATGTAGTGACACATACAGTAATAATGTACAGTCACACATCCCCCACCTGGGAGAAGGGTTTAGGCCCTTAAAGTAAAATACCTGTTTAATGGTATCACCACAAATTGCTGTCAATCTGGTGATGGGGAAGAATAAATAGAGATGTATCTTCAATGGCTGGCAGGTGTGGGGACCAAAAAAATGATAGCCAAAAAAGTATTATAACCAAATATCTAAAGTATACATAAATGTCAGCTTAACAAAGAATAGTACAAAACTACAAAATACTACAAAACACTTGTCTCTACAGGGCTACTGCACCCCAGATGTGAAGAGTTCTATCCAAACATCCAGATATCTATATATAAATTAGCTCTGAGCTCACGGAGAGAAAAAAGAAAAAAAAAAACTTTTCTTCTTCTCTGAGTTACATGACCTGACAATACTCTATAGCACATCCATCCCTGGTCAGTGGTGTAGCTGGGGGAGGGGGCAGAGGGACGGTCTGCCCAGGCAGCACTTTTCAATAAATGAAAATCTGTTGCAGGTTTTTTTCTTTTTGGCCTGGCATCTGGCTTAGAAAAGTGAAAGTCTGGTAGTGCCATGGTGGCTTTCTATTTGGCTGAGTTGCACACCATGGCGCACACACGCAGCAGCAGCAGGCAGGCAGGCAGCCCTTTGATGGTTGTTCAGTCACATCACACACCAAGATATGGAACAGTGTTTGAAAAATAGTGGTAACCCCGGACTGGGAAGAAGGATATACAAAAAGCCACAAGGTAAGTACAATCAGATGTATAATTAGAGTTACTGGCATCTGAATCAAGCTGGAGGCAGGCTAAGGAACAAAAATATTATTTTTCACTATGAGCATGCCTATTTTAATGAACCTTTGACCTAGGTCACAGTACAGAGCAAAGAATTTTAATTTTGGTGTTATGGGATATTTTTATCTGATAATCACCTGGCTTGCTGTTTAAAGAGTGCTTTCTCAAAGAAATGCCCCACCGAATGCCTAGTGTCAAACTTAGCACTAGCACTGTCTACTTAAGCATAACTTACATGACTGAAAGGCACAAGCTTCCTTGAGTGCACTGCATGATTTTAAAATAAATAGGTCTTGGAATAAATATTAGCTACAAAATCTGTAGGTGAAGAAATTCTACATTAACACAACTTGTATTCAAAAAGCTGTACATGATTTTTTCCCAAGAAATAATTAGTAATTATGCAGCAATCAGATTTTCCTCAATACAATTGTAGTATTATGCACCACCCATATGCCCTGTAAATGTATTTAATTATTTTTGGGAAAAAAACAGGATACATGACAGCTGCATGGTGCTCTGCACCTTTAATGAGAAATGTCTTTAGAAGCATTACCAGCTATGGAGTGGTTTGCAGATGTTACAAGCATAACATTCAAATAACTGAAATTAATCTGCCATGCTATTCATGATTTTTTATCAATAATTTAAAATTACTTATGCACCAGTCATATAACCTGCAATGCCCCATTTTTCATAACACAAAAATTGGCTTATGTAAATGCTCATGTTCAGGGTTAAGGGAGGTGGCAGTCCCTCTTACAGATTATAAATATTATTTAATTCTTTACAACAAAACATTCATATGATGTATGACTTGTACATAGTGCTGTGTACCTTTAAGGATAAATGCCTTAAACTATTTAGAATTATTTCTGTAGGGGGGTAAGCCGCGGTGGTGCAGCGGTTAGCATTGTCGCCTCACAGCAAGAGGTTCTCCTGTTTGATTCTCGGCTGGAGCACCTTGTGTGTGGAGTCTGCATGTTCTCCCCACGGTCAAGTGATATTAAAGACATGCAGGTAGGTGCAACCATGGATGGGCATGCCTTCATTGAAGGTTGGGCATCGGGCTGGCAACTCGGCACCATAAAAATCCACTGCCAATCATGAGCAGACCAGAGTTCCATTGTGGCAACCCCTAACTGGGAAAAGCCGAAAGTCTAGTAGCAGTCAGTAGGCTCTGGGCAATGATACAACAGTAACTGTATGTGTAAAGTATTTTGCAATGCCCATTAATTTTTTTATTGTCAAGCTGAAGAAGTATGTGTGGTGTCAGAGAAGGTATGTAATCGAGTAACTGGTTTCACATAAAATCAGTTATGAAATGAAATGATGCGTTTCTGTTGATAATGTGCACTGAGTGTGCATATCTGTGGTTGAGAACTAAAATCAGGCTCATCAGTCACCAAAACCATGCCACAACCTTTACAAAATCTTTAGGTGCATTTTTGGTGCCACAGAGCTGGCAGTTTAAGTTTCTACTCAGATTTTTAACAACATAACCTGCTGTGTCCCAGGCTGATAGTGTGTGTAGTACAAAGAAGTCTTAGGCCCAGTGGGAGTGGGAAGCCTGTAGCAGTAGTAATCATCCCGACGTTACTTATTTAATGTTGGTGGACCAGTTGATGTGTGAATTACCTTGGCTGATAATTTTCTTTGCTGACATTTAACATACTTCTTATCATTCGACCTGCTGGCAATTGTCACATTGACAAAAAGAAATGAAAATTATGAAACAAGACAGCCATCATAATGAGGTAATTTATCTCACCTGTTGCTGAATCGGAAGGATTATTTATAACTCTGCTAAAGGATTGAAGCAATTGCAAAGATATGCTGGAGATGTCAAAAAATATAGATTTGATGCTAAAAGGTAAATCACTATATTGGTGAGTTTAGTGTAGATTCCTGTTAAAATGCCAAGGGCCATTGTAAAGGCATGACTAACAAACAATAACATTCTGCCTCTCTCTGTGTGTGTGTGTGTGTGTGTGTGTGTGTGTGTGTGTGTGTGTGTGTGTGTGTGTGTGTGTGTGTGTGTGTGTGTGTGTGCGTGTGTGTGTGTGTGTGTATGTGGTACTGGGAGAGAGGTGGGAGTTTGCTTTGTTCCACCAATCCAACCCTTCTCTGTCTCAGCCTCCTTCACGACACATGCAGGACCCCATTTTCCTACACAAAGTTTCTAATCCCCTCAAATAATATATATCCATGTAAGTAGGCATGATAATACAGAGACATATACAGTAGATGCATACAGAATTTTATATTTTTTTCTATGTGTTTTTTTATTTTTTTTGTTTATGCATTTATTTTGCTTTTGTTTAATTGGTTTAGTCAAAAAACCCTTTTCAGTGGAGGCTCAAAGAAAAGGTGCAACATACCATTAAGGTTTTTAAACAGACATTCAGTAATTGAATGAACAGAATTAAGTAAAACACATTAACAATTGCACATACATTTGCTAACTAGATTACATTTTTATAAAATAAAGGCATTGTTGAACATAGTAGAATAGCAGAATGGACCACTCTTTAGGCACAGTGATATAACTAGTGCACAGAGGGAGGGAAAGGGAAGGAGTTAGGACTTGAGTTTCACCTTTCAAGTACAGGCTTAGGTGGAGTACTCTAAGCAATGGGGAGTAGGCTGGCTGCTTTGGGGTTGGATCAGAAGGCAAAGGAGACAAGATAAGCATGAATGGTCTCTGTGGGTGCACTACTTCTTAGACTCCTTCATGTCTGCCATGACATTTCAACACGTTACAAAGGCTACACAACCCTAGCTACATTAACTGTCTTTTTATTGGGCTGCATGTAAGATGAATGAGGCATTATGGTGGAGGTTAACAAAACAGAAGAAACAAGAAAAAGTCAGTAGTTTGAACAGAGAGTATGATATTCATTACTCTGTCCAAGGGATGTGGTAGTGAGTACTCCATATTTACCTGGCAAATTATGCAGTTTGAAGTCATGTGGGAATCATCCTAGTGCAGATTTTGTTCCATTTATTTAAGATACATAGCCCAACAAATGTTCACACAATTTTTTATGATACATGGCAGTCCACAGCATACACTTCTTTACATTAGCTAAAAAGGGTGGTACAAAGGATATTCCTGAGCAACAAATGTCAAGGATATGAGCTTTAATGCAAGACATTTACTAACTCTCTCATTTTGGCTTTCAGGGCAAAAATGGTGTGGATTCTATGTCAATCATACATCATTTTGGGGTTGAGAAGCATGTCCAAAAGAGCCAAGGAAGCATGCAGATGGGAGTCAAGTATTCACAATGCAAGAAATGGTGGAACAGCATCCATGGATGAAATGGAAGCAGTTACTGCCTCTGATGCATCAGCTGGCAAAGTTCAAGAAAGTTGACACCATTTGCATTCATTTAGGTAATAATTTGGGGGTGGTTAGAAAGAAAAATGGTAATAATAATTATAATGCATGACTTGTTATACATGAAACAAATGTCTCCTACAAATGCATCTGTAGGGTCCAATATATAGTTTGAATGTAGATAAACAGATGGGGACTGAGCTAGCCAGAAGGTTTAGTGATAAAATAATATTTAATGAAGACTGAATGGGGAGTTTTATGGTCCTGAGGCATTACTGCATAGAGGATGGGTGATTCCATCTGGTACTGACCAAATGAGGTTCATTTGATGAATACAGGTATAGACTTATTCAATCTTCGTATACATCTGCTACTATTTCCTGTGGGTATAGTGTAATAAGCCCCCAAAGTTAGAACATCAAACAAGAGGAAGTGGGAGGCTGAGGAATAGGACTAGGGAGAGCTTGACCCCCCCCCCCCCATGTTGTAAGAGTTATTTCCCTAAAAAGGGAGACAGGCCTCCATTCTTAAATAAGGGAAGGCAGCCTGATGGGCAAAGTACTATATTTTTTTAAAAAGGAAGGTAGGAGGATTGATCAAGTATCTGTATGATTCAGCTGTTGTGTGTCTGTGTCACGTCCAGGCTCCAGCAAACAAAATCTTAATGAAATGTCAAAAAACTGGTTACCATAAGTAAGTAGTAAGGCAAAGAGATATCCTCACCTTGGCAGACTTGGGTATTGTTGGTGAGTGATACAGTGAGTGATACAGTAAAGGGCTGCTCTTGTGTGACCAGTATGTACTGATGTTGGTGTTAAGAACAAAGTGCTCAACTTAATGGAAAGGATTAAAAAGGAAACCGAAAAGTAAACAGTGAAAGTGATAGAGTGGTGGATGGCCCACCAAGCCAGTGGTTGGAAATACTGTAATATCACTGCAAATTTTCCTCACAGTTGCTGTAAGTGCTGCTAGCTGTGAGAAAAGTTTCTCTAAACTAAAACTGATAAAAAAATTACTTGAGATCTACTATGAGCACCTCTTATGGAACACCAACAGACAGACAGAATAGCTTTTGATAATGTCATTGATGATTTTGTTAACAGAAAAGCAAGAAAAATAGCATTGTAGATTGTTGTAATTAATAATTGTTTAAAATTATAGTTAAAAATTAATTATTTGTTTTTCTAAACATCGTTTTTCACATTTTGTATGACTATGATGTGTATTATGTTTTATTTTGTGAGGGGAGGGCAGGAAACTTAAAGTCATCCCCAGGCAATACAAACTCTAGCTACGCCACTGTCCCTGGTAAAACTTTAATATCAATAAGCTTTACAATCAAATGAAGATATTACTGGCTAAAAGTAAAAAGAACAATACACAGAATCATGGAGCCATCACCATTAAATTAAACAAAAAACTCGGATGCTTAATTGAATCTACCAAAAACAAGTTCAAGGAGAAAATAGCCAACCAAGCAAAGGACAATCACAAGGCCTTCTGAGTTCTGTTCATAATCTTAGGATCACAGTACAACAGTGTACTGAGCTGAAGATATAGCTAACCTGCTGGCCAATAAATTCAGCTCAAACTTTACTCCCCCTGCCCCCCAATCCATCTCAAATGAAATATCTGAAAGCAACTCACAACCAGCAATCACACATGACCAAATCCTGAAAACACTATCTAAAGGAAAAAATGCTGTATCTGTGGGTCATGACAATATTCCAGGATGCATCTTGTACAGCATGAAGCCACACCCCTAACAACACTGTTCATCCTTAGCCCCCATACAGGTTTTGTACCAAGTGAATAGTGAACAGCAGCAGTTATTCCCCTGCATAAGGAAGGATATTCCACAGACCCAGGCAATTGCATACCCATAAGTCTGACCAGCCTGGTATGCCATATAAAGAATTATAATGGAATCAATCAATAAGAACATAGGAAACTTCCAAAACATTGGACCCATCTCAGTTCGGTTCATCAAAGGTAGGTCATCCTTAATCAGCTTGGTTGATTTTTTTGAGAAGGTCACCAAAATGGTACACACCACCTACTTTGACCTGGCCAAGGCTTTTGTCACAATTCTCCACTCAGGAATAGTTGAAAAGCATAGTAACTCCCTTCATCACCTATTGAACAGCCAAGTTGCTCACAGGTAGAATGCAGGAGAGCAAAATAGGAAAGTTACTTCCACAAAATGACCAGTCACCAGTGGAGTCCCCCAGGGTTTGGTGTTGTTACTTCTTGTGTTCAGCATCTACTTCTCAGAAGTAAAAGCCAATACCAAAAAGATCTAGCTAACTAAGTTTGAAGATGACTGCAAGCTAGGAGCAGTGATTAAATCCCCAAAAGACTCAGCCATCCTATAAGAAGGTTTGTCTCAAACAAATAATTGGTCCCAACCTCGTAGACTGAAACTAAATCCCAAAAAATGCATAATCATCTTCTCTGAAAAGCTAACTATCCCAAGGAACTACCACATTGACAACATACCCCTAAGAGTTGACCCAGTATTTGGATGGCCTATGTGGGCAATGACCTAACTTTTGACCAGAATGTGTCCACTGTGTTAATGAATTCCTTCTATAATGTGCAGCCCATAAACAATGGGATTGGTTCTAGATCCAGGGAGGTCACTGTCCTTCTTTACTCAGTCTTAATTAGGCCAGTCATTGAGTATAATGCCCCATTTTAGTATGTATCTATCTGGGCATATACAACAACTGGAAGGCCTGCAGAGATACCTTTCTAAAAAGATACATGACCTAAACAACTTGTCCTTCATGGACTGCCACAAAGCCCTACTGATATATTTGGTTTCCTATAGACTGTTAAAAGGTGGTCTGTGTCTAGCTACAAGGCATCCTCCAACCCATTACTGATAGACATTCTTCACATGACCAATTCAAATGGTATCAGAAATACTCAGTCTACAGACCTAAACCTCTTCTGCAACATTAACAGAATGCTTTGGAGGGACAGGTATTTCTTGTAGTGGATACTACTGCTATAGAACAGAATCCCCATCCATGGAAAATAAAGCTCATCCTGACCCCATTCAAGCATAACTTGGATCAATTGCCCTTTGGTTGAAATAGTAAATCAAGGTCCCATCTGCATGAGTTTGTGATAGCTCAGGTGGATGCAAACAACTCCATGGCACCTATTGAAAAAGGTAGGGAAAGTTCCCCAATCCCTAGCAATATTTCCCCAGTAGTTTAAATACCACCTCAGGTCTCCCCTGAAAAGTGCTCACTAACCTACCGACTAACTTGATCAACAAAACGATAAATACATTAAAAATGTATGGGAAATAGGAAATTTACTCAGGAAATCCCCTGTACTACTACTGGACAGAAACAGCTCCTAAATATTTTATCATAATGCATGGGTTCCTTCCAAATACCCATCTTTTGATCTAGTAATTATCACTAGAGTAATATATAAATATAAATCTTGGAAATGGTTAGGTGACTCTAAACTCCAATGGGAGAGGTTAATTTTAAATACCAGATGAGAAAATTGGTTAGGTCTAAAATGGCCAGCAATGGCAATTAGCTATAAACCTATAAGAATAACAGAAGACAAACACTGAAAATCATTAGTTCTGCCAGTGTGAACTCAACTGAAAGAAAAGTCAAATAATTGCATTCAAAGAAAAGAATTCAAGAATATGTGGGAGTCAGTGTGGCTACAGAAACAACGGAAGATAGATTAATGGTGGAAACATTATGCCAAAAAATCAAATAGATTCCATAGCTATGTAGTCAGGGCAACAGATGAAAAAAGAAAGAAAATCTTGCCTACTTCAATAAATCATTGGCATGGTACCACAGAAAAGGTTTGCAAATAAATAAGACAGACTTGGAGTATGTCATAGATTGTTAGCATTGTTAAAATACTGATTCAGAAATAAATCAAATGGTTCCAGAAAATGAAGTAGACTCAGACAAAAGATAGGTAAACAGACAATATGATGGAAGTTCAGTTTTAGGCTGTTTTAGAAGTTCTGGAAGGAAAATGTGCCTTATCACTGATGATACATGTAGCAAGTTTGACACTCAAACAAGGTTTGGAATAGATTCAGATATTCTTGACAAGATGGAGACATGCTAAACCATTTAAGCTTAAAACTGATGCAGCAAAAACAAAGTGAAATAAAATAATGCATCTAAAAAAAACAACTGCAGTGCTAGCAGTTGCAAGAGCACAGCTGGAAAAAGACTTGTGCCATATGTGTATCAGATAAAATAGCGATAAGCAAACACTGCAAGAAGGCAGTAAAAAAGCCAGGTGGAGTGCCCAAGAAAAGGCAGTGAAAGTAGAAAACAAGAAGCTGTAATCCCTCTTTAAAGATATTTATAAGACCTATCCAGACAAATGCATATAGTTTTTGTGAACTTACTTTCACAATGATATAGACAAAATAAAATCTGTTTACAGGAAAATACGAATGGTACAATATTTTAAAATAAATTTTGCTACATAAGAGCAAGCCAGCAGTATGTAAATAGATGGAAGATTAATTATGTACAGGAGTTACAAACATTTTTTTTTTATTACTAGTGATAGCTGATTCAAACACCCTTCATATAGAGGTTGTTGGATCAAGAAGTCCCAGAATTCTTAAAGGCATGAGATGGACAGAGAAGTAATTCTAAAATGCAGTAGAAAAAATAACAAAGAATAGTTGGTAGAACACTATCTAAGAAAACCGATAGAATAGCTGAAACAAGTGGTTCTTATCTGTCATCAAGAAAGAGTGCTTCTTTATTTATGTCTATTTCAAACACATAACATCATACACCCATGTAACACACGTTGCTGTATATGTTTTATATAATTATTTACTTTTTTATAAAAATCATTTGGCAAACAATATTGAGGTTTTATGTAAAATCTGTCTGAAATTGGATATGTTCAAATATTGTGCAATTATATTTGAAATCCATCCATCTATCCTCAACCCCTTTTTCCCATTTTTGCACATGGGGTCAGGTGTCACTTCAACAGTGATGAAATATTTATGAATAATTGCAAGGGGATGGTGGTCTTTGCAGGACAAGCTTCCATGCTTTGTACCAACTGAGTGCTGGGATGGGCCCTGGCTCACTTGGTACCACATGATGGATTACATGGTGAAGCATAATGAATTAATTAATGAATAAATGATTGAATGAATGAATAAAATGTTTTTCTTCTGGGGTCACAATCTTAATGTAATGGACAAGATTGTGTGTCCTTATATTACCTAGAGTTATGTTGTATGGCTCTTATAATCCTTGTATGGCCACCCTTGGGAGGTTGGTCTAAAAGGACAGTTCAAATAAATGGCAGTACAAAACGTCTGCCATTTTAGTTTCATTAAAAAATCAAAGAGCCCTGACCAGGACAGAAATGCTTGGACTCACCCCTTGATCCAGGCCTGAGATAGTGTATTGAATGAGGGCCCGGTATGTTGGTGACCCATGCAACTTGATTGACAGTGCAAAAAAAAAAAAGATGCAAGGAAAAATGATGTAAACTATTTGCTTGTAAGGTAAATCACAAGAGGTCAGCTGCCGGTCAACTGGAAGGCAAAAACAAGACAAATTACAATGGACTAGATGATGGAAAATAACTCATGAGAGATATAATGTCACCTCTCAATGTGTGGAAGGGAAGGAGCAGGAGGTTGTGTAACTGACCACAAAATACCAGCTAGATTTATACAGTCTTACCACTACAAATAACACTGGTTATGGAATCAGGCTTCTCAGCTAGAACTGGTATTTCTCTCTCTCTCTGTCTTTCTCCATCTGTCTCTCATTTGCTTGCTCTTTCCTTCTCTCCTCTGTTATAGCTATGACCCTCAGTAGAGGCTCTAGGTAGATAAGGGGATACTCACAATCCATTTTGGCCACCTGCCTGCTATTCAGTTACAGGTTTTGCAAACAAAAGGCTGCATTGTGACTGCAAGTTGAGGAAAGGCCTTCTTTTGTCTCTTATCTGTGAATATGCATTTAAGAGCTATTTAGAGTTTTAGGACATCGTAGCATTAGCAACAATGGGAGGAATGCTCAGTAGTATATCGTGTACTTATATTATGATTGTACTAGGAGATTTAAACAAACACATGGGGAATGAAAGGCATACCTAGAGAGGCATGATTAAGAGGAGTAGTCTGCCTGCTGAGAGCCCAAACAGTGAATTGTTATTGGACTTCTCTGTTAGCCATTGACTGTCCATGACAAATACTATGTTGGAACACAAGAATACTTGTCCATGGACTTTGTACCAGGGCAGTTTAGTCCAAATGTGAAAGATTGATTTTGTACTCCTGTCATCAAACCTGTGGTTATATGCGATGGACACTGACATCAAGAAAGGTAATTAGCTACCCAAAGTTTACCATTTGCTGATGAGTACGATCACCCAGCTGGAACAGTGACTGCTCAGGCCAAGGAAAACAAATATCTAGTTACTGTGTCTTGGGAACACCTTGCTGATGTTCCTGTAGAGAATGGGTTCAACACTCACCTCCATCAGAAACTCATGAATGCAGAATCTGAATGAAACCTTTTCAAGACCTCAGTATTTAATGAAGTAACAAGGAGTTATGGGTAAAGGTGAATGGTACCTGTCATGACAATAACTCTATGATGCACTGGCAGACACGAGCTGTGCAGAAAGTGGGTAGTTTAAAGAAAGATAAATAAAAAGCCACAAACTAAAAGAAATGTAGAATAAAACAAAAAAAAAAGTTGCTTTATAAAAAAAAAATTGTATTCTTAAATATTGAACACTGACCCTCACTGGTTTGAATGTGGAATGCAACTGGAGAGTTTTAATCTAATTTAATTAGTTAATTAGTTCATTGATTTATAGAATGTTTAATGAGTGCTACATAACTTGTGGTGTTATTTGACAGTTTTTACTCCTTAAAGGCAGTTTGCCGAAGTGCTAGAGTCTTTCTCAATATTTTTTTTTGTGGATTTACTGGTCCTTTGTTGTTTTATTCTACAGTTTAAAGAAAGATGCCTTCCACACAAAGCTAGTATGGGATCTCTAGATTTTACTGAAAGGTACTAGCAAGCCAGGAAGACAACAGCTGAGGCAGTTCCTGATGCAAAGGCTTGTGTATGGAAGGATTTTGTTCAGGTTAAGACAATGACTTTCTGATGGTCTCATTGAAGTTCTGGCAAACCAACCAGTTAGTTGGGGGGGAGGGGCAGGATATTACCCAGGCTGTTTTCAGCAAGGGTAGAAAATGCTAACTTTGACATTGTTAAAAGTCAGAAGGGACACTTTGAGAAACTCTTGAATCTATTGAGCATGCCCTCTTCTGAAGTGGTAGTTCTTAGGAAGTTACTAGGCATGAAATCCAGGACACCACTGTGAGGCACAGCCACCTTTAAAGAACATAGCCCAGTTTCTCAATTGCCCCAGGTCACTGAATGATTAAGTGACTTGCTTAGAGTCACTTATCAAGCAAATGGAGTCTGTCAGAATCAAACCATGTGACTAAATGAGACAGCATTTCAACAGCTCAGAGCCTTAATCCTCTGTGTTAATTGTCTTCTAGTTCCAGAAGCAGATAGTGAGACTAAAACAATTTTTGTAAAATGTGTCAACGTGTTTATTAAGCAGTTTTGTAGTGGCAAAACTGCAGGAGTGGCTGAGATGCGGTCAGAAGTGCTGAATACAATGGACATTGCTGAGGTGTCATGTTAACATGCCTTTCCAATGACAACATAATTAAAGATTGCACAATAAGTGTTTGACATTCAGCTGTGCAAACACTCAAGTACATGTTATCCAAAGACAGTGAACATCAAAGCAACACTTTTAGTGTTTTGTGATGGGAGCACCCCCACATTCATGCCACTTATATATGCTAACTCCAAGATTATACCTCAGACTAAGCAGAATTTTTTGAAACAGCAACTATCTCAAAATTTGTATATAGCAAAACAGAACCTCACTTTAGTGTTCACACATAAAAACATTGAACAATTGTGCATTGTATATCTGCTCAGCTCCCTTTTTTCAGTGTTGTAAGGAAGGCTGGGATAGTACTGCTTGACTGGAAAGCAGGGATTGCGGTCCTCATTTTTAAGCAGAAAATCAGAACAAGTGATACAGTTACAGGGGAATCCTACTTCTTGGTGTTCCTTGGGAATGCCTAAGCTAGGGTGCTGGAGAGGGGAATTTGTATGTTAACTGAGCCTCTTATTCACAAGCAACAAGCAACAATGCAGACATAATTCTGACCGTGGATGTATGGATCAACTCTTCATTCATACTTACACATATGATTGATAGGTAACATAAGGACTTGCCAGCAATGTCTACATGTGTTTTGGGGACTTTGAGACGGTGTAAAACAATGTACCCCAAAATGTCTTGTCAGAGATGCTATAATAGTAAGGGTCTCAGGGCCATTTGCCGTATGCCATTCAGACCCCCTATTTGAGGAGAGAACGTTTTGTCTTTGTTCTTTCTTTTTAAGTTGGGACCATTCAGGGTAGACACAGGATGTTGAAAAAGGTAGGTCTCATCTTCTTTGATTTTTGTGATATTCATGGCTAGGATATAAAGGTGCAGCCATGCTTTAGAGCATGCCCAGTTCAGTGTTGTGAGGGCTGTGTCTTTGTTGTTTGCATACAACACTGCTATCTTAGCATCGAATGACAGTAATCCCTAGAGTGCACTAAATCAGTTCATTGCAGAAGGTGGTTTGGATGAATCAGCACCTCCATATCACAGATCAGAGTTCTCTCCAAGGGGATGAATGGATTGATCTCTATAGCTAGGGAGATATTAATTATCTCACAGGGAGGAGTACAGAACTGGGAGATTGATCACTAGATGGATGCAATGGCAGGTGTGTTGCAGGCATTGTGCAAAACTGTGATGACAAACTGAGAACTGAGTCATAGGACAAAGCTCTCAATTTACCAGTTAGTAAGTGTTCCCATCCTCACATATGGTCAAGTTTTGCATAGTGACCAGAAAGTACCTGGGATCACCCTCTATGCCAATGAGGAACTCTGCAAACCTCGAGGAACTCAGAATGCAGCCACTTTCCTGGGTTGAATGGATTCATTGCAATTGTTTAAGTACCTTGTGGGAATGCCCCTATGGAAGACTTCCATATGTAGTGCTTCAGTCATGGGCCACTATCATGAAATGAGATGAGAGCCTAGGAATGGCCAGGACATTGATGGGACTAGACACTCAGTTTACTTAATTATGCTTAAAGATCCACGATAAGAAGGGGACATCAATGGGATACACAAGTCTAATGTACACTCCTCAACTTGTTACTCTCTCATCCCTAATGAGAGTTAATAGTTTAGAAATTGTTTCTGCGTATGTACACATGCACAAAGTGATCTTTTTATTCAGTTATCAGATGATGTACCTTCTGTGTGGAGTTTGTATGTCTCTTCTGCAGTCATGTGGAATTTTATTGGTTTCTCCAGTTTTCTCCCACATTCCAAAGATACATGCCAACAGCAGAATTGCTAAGCCTCCAGATTTTGTTGTTGTTGTAGACAATACACATATAAATATCTGCATATGTCCAATGATGGACTGTTGTCTGAGATGGGCATTGGTTTCTGCACAACTCTGAATAGAATGCTGCAAGTCCTGAAAATGAATAAATGAAATGGATTATATATCCATCCGGTATCAGTATTTTTTGGGAAAGAAAAAGTTATCACTCTTAATAAGCAATATTTACCTATATGACAGTACACTTGGCAAAACTAGACTGTAGCAGTCATAAAACCATGGTAAATCTATATATTAAGGTGACAGATGCTATCCATTTAAATATGGCTTATGCAGCTAACCAGATGCATTTTAATAGATGTTAACAGCATCTACATTCTGTTACTTTTTTATGCCTCTCTGAAAATTAAATACTGTAATAATGAGGAATGTTGCTTGCAAAGTATTAAACACATGCTCACAAAATAAATGTATGTATGTATTTGGTTACATTTTATTTGGTGTGCTTTGTTAACTTTTATGTATAAATTCAAACCTCTGTAGTTGGATAATTATTACTGCACTGTACTTATTGCTTTTCCTGCTGTACACTTATACCCAGATCTTGACTGAAAAGGGTCAGTAGACCAAGTCACATGCTCAGTTATCAAACTGAAAAATAAAATATGTAAAAATAACATAAACAGCATACTGAATGCCTACTTGCTGACATTTAGGCAAATATAGTTAAAGTGGGTATTTCAATGTTATTACATAAAATATTTAAAAAGTACTGTTTTATTTTTGCTGAGACTTGTTTTAGCTGTACACAAACTTTAGACTTCGAAAAACTGTATAACTTTGGCAAGGAGATAAAACAGTACACTTTGCCCAATGCAAATTATCTTTCTTTAGCTATTTGGAAGTAATTTCCTGCTATGAATTGTACAAAGAAATGACCCCTTCCCAGCCTTTCTCCTTTTATCCAGTAAGATGTTTTCATTGAGACCACAAAAAAAAAAAACTGAAAAAGAAGGAAAAAAAGCAGGTTACTGTCATTCACAGAAGGTTCCAAGTTTGAGTCTCTATTACTTTAAATGATTGATGCTGATAAAACCAGGCTACTTGGTTAATTACACCTCGCAGCTGTGGAAAGATTGATACAGCAAGAGCACCCAGACAGAAAATTAAAAAACTAATAAAGTCCTTGGTGTGGGGGTCCTGGCATCAGGTCAGATTAAGTTCTCCAGACACCTCATAAAGAGACATTCCAGGATACTAGCTCATAAGGGAAGTCTGCAGGGGGCCACGAATGAAGGCTAAAAACAAACCATGGTAACACAGCAGTACCCTGGCCTGTGTTTGAGTTAAAACAAACCATAACTGTATATAGAATTACTGTTAAGAAAACCACAGCTCTCCACTTCAGTGCATCTGACCATATCCAGCTTAAGTGACAAGTCACAGAGATCTATTCACAGCCTGAGTACAAACAGCAACTGCAGTTTTAATAAAAGTGCTGACATGTTCTGCTTTATTGTTTGACTACTGGACCACTGACTGGAACTGGTAATTAGACACCTGCTAGAAGCTATGCTTCTGTCTTTTTTACTTTCTTTTGTTATTATTCTGGCAAAGCACACACTAGAAGAAAAATGTCAGACAAAATCATCAAATAATAACTTCAGCTAACTCTCTTTTTTTCAGTAACACTGTACTCCTCAAATAGAGAATGATGCATGATAACCTTTTAGCTTTCAACTGTCTCCCTCTGAAATATTGTGTCTAGCCATTCATCATTGTAGACGTGTCATTCATTCATTTACATTAAGATTCCTATGTTATCATATTCATAGGCACCGAGAACACTAACCTTAGGTATGTATGCAAGTAAGAGACAAAAGGCAGAGGACAAATCCCAAATGGGATGGACACCAGTCCATTGTTCATAGGTTCATAAGTGTTTACTAAGCTAATGACCACAAGGGTCTTTTTAAGCCTAGCCATGCATCCCAAATCTCGAACAAGTTCTGGTACCCTTGATAAGTATAAGCAGGGGCTTGAGAAGTGAACCATTTACAAGCAGGGACTGGGAGGTGAACCATTTACAGACTGCCTGCATCCATTAGACATAGGTGCCATTCAATTGTCCAAGTTACACTTGAACTGGATTACAGAGGAATTCTGCTTCACATGGATGTGGAGCCTGTTCCATAGATGGGGTAGTCCCTGGGATACATACCTGTCTCTCCAGCAAGTCCTTTTTATATCACATGCAAGGTTTAAGTCTTTAAAATGGGTAGTTCTGGTGCTGTTGTTTTGTGGATCTGCAGAAGGTCCATCAGAGTGGGGTCTGACAATCCCTTGCATCTTGCCAGGGAAAGATATCCCCTCAACAGCCTGTAGGCACAAACACACGCACAAACACACATGTGAACACAATTAGTGTATTAAATACTGTCATTAATGACTGCATGCTGACATGTTTTCTGCATTGCCTAGTATCTTAACTTTTATCCAAAATGCCCTTTTTCCTGCATTTTGAACCATTTCAGTGATTTTTCAAATAATTTACAAAAAATTAAGACAGAAAAAATGAGTAACCTGTCAATCTTCTACTGAGCCACAACATTGCACTTTTTCTGTCTTTGAAGCTGGCAAATAACAGCATCTGTCATCACAACTATTTCCTGATACAAAGGTGTAGGAGATAGTAAACTGACTTATTGGACTCAAGATCCAGTTTTTGCATCCTGTTAGTGACTAATTAAATGCTTTGTACCAATGAAAATATTATCAGAATCTTAATGACAAAGGCAAAGCTGCTATACTTGAGAAGCCTGCAGGTTGTGATTATTAATACAGTGCTGAGATAAGTGCATAAACTATTACAGCAATAGTAAACACGCAGAAGCTGATAAATTAGTGAGAGAGACTCAGACAGCTGCTTTATTTAGCAGCTCTGCTGAGACCAGTCATTCAACAGGAAAATTGGATGTCCTATATGTAGATAATATTTCAAAAGAAGTGTGCTGTATCTTTAAGGAACATGTCAAGGCTGTTGAAGATATAAATTACTGACACGTGCACTCCCTAGTGCCATTTTGTAAGAGCAACCACAGTAAGAGTATGCATGATTGTAGTGTTAGTTTGTATATAAGTTATCACAATAGTAAAACACATAAAGCACATAAAAGCAAATAATCCATGTGACGACCGTGCTCTGGCCCAGCAATCAAGGAGCCTCAATCCCCACCACTAACACCGGGGAGGTCGTCTCCGAGAAGAGGAAAGGATAACTAATACACAAAGTAAAGTACAATTTCCCTTAATTACACACAGAGATCACAGTCAGTCTGGGGCTGATTGCTCCTTTGCTCACCAGGTCCCCAATAAGACTCCCCACTGGCACAGCTATAGGGTCCAGGTCTCAGCCTAACTGGGCAAGCTAAAACCTCCAGTACCCTCTCTGTCCAACCAGTGCTTTGTGTCCCTGTCAAGTAGCTGACACAATACACACACACTTTGAGATAAGTATTTATACAACTTCATAAACACTCCTGGGAAAGGCTGACACAGATTCTCCAACTGTGCCCCTTTACCCAGACTATACAGTAGTAATTACTGCCACAACCCAGTTAATAATATCAGCTACTAAAAGGCCCTTAAAAGGGTGTCCAATTATTACTGTGCAGTATTAATATCCAATGGTAGTATGACTAACAGTCAAGGCTTACTCTAGAGTGGCCTATTACAATAACCTCTATAAATATGCAATGTACTCTAGAGCTTATCTCTGCACAAATCAGCCACAGGTAGAATATTTTTAAACATATTTAATAATAAATAATTAAAACACAAAACAAAACTACTACACCACAGAGATATCTAATAGTTCACAGATCACACAGAAACTTAAAATAATACAGTAGGACAGGTCTGATTTCAAAGATAAATACCTAATTAATCTTTACTAGCTTTAACTATTCCTACAAGAACTCACAGTTCTAAAACGTACATGTGAGCACAAGGCAGAGTGCTGATAAGTGGATATCCAGATCAAAATGCTTCTAGTCCCTTGTGAGAAATAGTATTTAAACATTACTAACAAACATGTTTGCTGGGTCCCTCCCCAAATTACATCATTTTTGACACTTAGGTTTTCCCAGGCAAACAAATTGCATTATTTAGCAATCTAACACAGAAGACATTTCACATGTATATGCTAGCAGAAACCAGAGCAATAAGCACCTTCCACATCTAAATTCTAGTCTTAAACATTAGTCTTAAAATAATGGGCATGAAATCTTCATCCAGTCGCCCTGGAGCCGAATTCTAAGATTAAAGAGATTCATAAGATATTTTCAACTTAAAAAGACACATTTGAAATACTTGGCTTGGTTTTCCTTACAGCAGTTGGCAATGTTGAAACAATCTTGAAGTTCACATTTTACAGTGTTTTCTTACATTTAAAAACACAAGCCTGCATTTTACATTTATTTATACAGTTGATAGAATTATGTATCAAATTCTATTTGACTAGGCTGGCAGCCTTCGCCCATCTCTCCCCAATTGTCACAATCCAACAAAAATGTCACAGGATACCTTCTCCTTGAAAAGAACCAGACACCAGGCAGGGTAAGGTTATAAGCACTTTTGTTTCCTGTATTCACACTCAGTACAAACGGAACTTCATCAAATACAAAACCTTACACCCCCCCTTTTTATATACAATTCAATTGATTAATCACGATCAATTAACTTAAATTAATTAATTAGTTAAGTGTGCTCTCAAGTTAAAAATGTATTAATGTTTGTTTGCTTGTATCTTTCGGCTTTTCCTGGTTAGGGGTCGCCACAGCGGAACTCCGGTCCGCTAATGATTGGCAGTAGATTTTTTACGTGCCGAGTTTGCCAGCCCTGCCGCACAACCTTCAACGAAGGTACGCCCATTCACGCATGTCTCCACACAGAAGACGCTCTAGCTGAGAATCGAACGGCCCAACGTCTTGCTGTGAGGCGACAATGCTACCGTAGCACCACCACCGCAAATGCATTAATATGTTCTTTAAAAATATATAGCTGTGTATAATACATGAATAATTCTCCTGTAAAAACACATATATAATAAACATTTCATATGTTAAGAAAATATATTTATAAATAACAATACATATATTAGACACTAACTTAATTGCTTCTATGTTCAACCACTTAAACCATTTTTATATAATCTCATCTGCCTTTAAATGAAACAAGCTCCTTATTGAAATCCTGTCATTGATACCAGGAAAAACTGCGGCATTCAACAAAACCTGCCAGTGTGTTTCCCTGTATTCTAAAAAATAGGGCCAATTACCCCCCTGTCTACCTACCTTTTCCAATACACAGAAGAGGAATTTTTTAAAATCCTTACAGTTTATGATGTGTCTAAATAAGGCTTTTGTTTTGTCTTGTCTCTTAATTGCATAAGTGTGTTGGTAAATTCACTTTTTTAACTTGATTTCCATTTTTCCTATATAATATGCACAGCATGACTGGCACAAGGCCACATAGACAACTTATTTTGTATTACAGTTATAACTCCCTGTCACTAGAATTATTCTATTGTGACCCTCTATCACTGTATTCCTGCATTCATAGATGTACCTACTTTCCCTGCAGCCATTGCATTTCCTCATATTACCTAATGGAATCCTATCTTTGTCTTTCTTCCTTTCAAGTAAGTTCTTAATGTTGGGTCCTCTTCTGAAAACTATTTTTGGTTTATTACCCAGTTTTTCAGTTAATCCATATGCCCCAAAAACACAATTCCAGTTCTTTTCCATAATTTTACGGACCTCTACACTATCCTCATTATATGTTAGCACACAGCAAGTAGTTACCTCTACTGTCTTCTTAAAATTCAACAAACTCTCAGGTTTTTTTCAATAATGGGGGATAAAAATCTTCTCTCCTGCTTGTTACATAGCTCTCCTGTCCCTCTAGGATACTAGTTGGTTAACCCCTTATTCCCAGCATGGCCTTTAACTCTACCATTTGTTCTTTAAACCTGTTGTCATCTCTTGTTAGTCTTGATATTCTAATCATGTTAAGAAGACAGTTTTCAGCACCCAGTCTGTCCAACCAGTGCTTCATGTCCCTGCCCAAGTAGATGACACACATACACTTTCAGATTTGATTTATATACAAACTCACAGACACTCTTGGGGAAGGCTGGCACAGGTTTACTAGCTATGCCCCCTTCTGCCCAGACTATACAGTAGTACTGACTGCCACCAACCACTACTATCAGCTACTATAAATGCCCTTACCAAAGGGTGTCCAATTCTACTGTGCAATGTTATTATTATCCAATTGGTACGTGTGACTGAGACTTGAAAGCTGTTTAGGAGTGGCCTATACAGTATCACCAAATACATGCAAGTACTTTAAATTATCTCTACACAAAACAGCCACAGTTAAAAGGTTTAAATATATTTAATAATAAATAATAAAAATAATACTTGTTAACTCAACACAATGACGTTATAGAGTTCAGAAATCACAGGAAATACTTTAAAACAACATTGTAGGATAGTCTCACATAAATATAGAAAACAGCTAGACTAATCATACAATCTCTAGCTATCTCTAAGAGAAATCACTGTTCGAAATATCTTACTTACAGATCAAAGCAAAGTGCTGGTGAGTTGTCAGATCTGAAAACAAATACAAAATGTTATCATTAGTTTCTGAGATAGCCCTTAAATTGATAATACACGTTACATATTTCTTGTTACTTCTCCTTAAGTTTCCCAGGCTCACAGAACTTAACATTTAACATTTCTCTTTTGATCTGCACCTGCCAGGAAGCCACAGCAATAAAAGACACTTTACATGTGAAACCTAGTAATTTATCTATGTCTTAAGACAATATAATTTCTGGGTGCAGACCTCCTGTCTCCATGCTTGAGATTAAACGTAGTCATAAAATCCTTTACTTATCCGCTTTCTTCCAGCAGGGTGCACTGTGGTTACATTTTTGAAGCTCAGAACATAACACAGTTTTCTTACATCTGTGTAACTAGCCCGTAGATCATATCAATATTTACAGTGACATAGAATTATTTATAAAATTCTATCTGGCTGGGCTGGCAGCCCGTCAATTTTTCACATTGCAAAACCTAGCTGGGTCAAAGGCCATAGAGAGAGAGCATTCATTTGTGTATGCACCTGCAGTATATGAAGGAGAAGGGGAAAATAGTCATATTGTTATATAGGCTGAATCAAGGGAGGAGCCAGAGTGTTTGAAGTGCAAGTTCAGAGAAATGTATAACTCTCAAACGAATATTACATTAGACAGGTATTTGTTTTACACGAGAGATCAGAAACCAGGGGAAACATTTGCAGCTTACATAACTGACCTGAGAAACACAGCTAAAATGTGTCAGTTTGGTGACTTAAAAGATGAGCTGATAAAGGACAGGCTTGTGTGTGGTATTAACAGTGATTTAATGTTGAGTAAAGCCACTTAGATTTGTTAAATCCATGAGGTGACAGAAAAACACATGGGTATGTTTGCAAGTGTCAAGAGCATGAGTTCAGTTGGCTCCAGAGCAAATGTAGATAGTATGCAACACGTGGCAGACAAAAATAGGCCCAAGCATGTGGCAGCTCCAAGATTTCTGGGAAGACACGTAGCTTTCCAGCAAGTTCTAAGAAAGGAGTGCCCTCTAGCTCAGTGCAGTACAAGCATGAATCAGCAAAACCTAAGTTCAGCTTTGTTGTTAACTGTCGCAATTGTGGTGCAAATCATGAGTCTAAAAGAGAGAAGTGCTTAGCATATGGTCAGCAATGCTACAAGTGTAAAAAATGGAACCATTTCCAATAGTTTTGTAAATCAAGTAAGCCTCACACAGTTGTAAAGAAAGGTCACACAAAGAAGCAAGTTGATCAAGTAGAGCAGAAACAGACAGCTTTCTATGTAGATGGTGTATCAGTGATTGATGAAAGAGTTGATGCAGTGCATTTATTAACAAGATGCGAGGTGTTTTGCACTGTCTGTTAATGTAATATCAGCAGACACACTTGCTAAAATGAGAACTAATGAACAACTCAATGTAGCCAATAGTGCGAGACTTGTTGCTTATGGAGGTGAAGAAATTCAAACTGAAGGTTCAGTGATGCTTTCATGTTATTTGGCCGAGAACTGTTACACCTTGTTCTATGTAGTCCAAAGACCAGTGTGATCTTTGTTAGATCTCAAAGATACCTTAAGAATGAATCTGCTTTCTTTTGCTAAAGAAGTCAATCATGTAAGTGCATTTTCAAGTTCTAATTTTTCAGAAGCCATTTTCTCAGAGTATGCTGATATTTTCAATGACAAATTAGGCAAACTTCCAGCTGTGTATTCCATGAAGCTAGATCCAGAGGTAACTCCTGTAGTCAGACCAGCAAGAAGAGTTCCAATAGCTATGCAGGACAAAGTTAAAACTCAGTTGGATAAAATAGTACAGCACGGTGTGCTCTGTCCAGTCACAGAACCAACTGAATGGGTATCATCTATGGTAGCAGCTCACAAAAAAGGCTCAGTCAAAATCAGAATATGTATTGACCCAAGAGATCTGAACAAAGCATTAAAAAGACTGTATCATCCAATGCGCCCAGTCGAAGAGGTTGCAGCCTTAATACCAAATGCCACTATTTTCTCCATCTTGGATGGAAAGAGTTCAATTTGGCAAGTGATGCTTGATCGCAAATCTTCATTTCTAACTACTTTTGGTACTCTGGCAGATATAGATTCCTAAGCATGACATTTGGAATAAATTTTGCAAGTAAAGTCTTTCAGCATGCAGAAAGTAGGGTGAAGCAGAGCATGATAGAAACCTCAAGAAAGTTCTAGACAGAGCATGTGAAGTAAACTTGAAGCTCAGTCCTCTGAATTGCAAATTCAGACTTCCAGAAGTGACCTACGTAAGACACTTGTTTACAAGTACAGGCTTGAGACCTGACCCGACTAAGTAAACAGCCATTCTTGAGATGCCAGCACCAGATAATGTACAAGCTCTACAATGTTTTCTAGGCATGATCAACTATTTTGGCAAGTTTATACAAGACTTTAGTGAGTTGACAGCACCTTTACGAGATCTAACATGCAAAAATCTTGTATGGCCATGGTTGGGACAGCACCAGAAGGCATTTGGAGGCCTTAAGCAAAAAATTGCCACCCCACCTACATTAAGATACTATATTGTAAACAAACCAGTTACTCTTTCCTGTAATGCTTCAAAATTTGGTCTTGGTGCAGTTATACTTTAGGAGGGCAGACCATTAGCCTGTGCATCTAGAACACTAACCCAAACTGAGATGCAGTATGCTCAGATTGAGAAGGAACTTTTGGCAATAGTATTTGCATGTTCTAAGTTTTACGATTATATTTATGGTCGACCTATTTAGATTGAAACTGACCACCAACCTCTAGTTACTATTCTATAGAAACCTATGTATTATGCTTCAGTGAGATTTCAAAGAATGATGCTTAAGTTGCAGAAGTATAATTTCAAAATGATCTACATGAAAGGCAAATTGCTTTATTTGGCTAATACCTTATCCAGATTACCCAGAAATACAACAGAACAATTTGATGCAGAGAATTTTGACTTTGATGTGATGGCAGTATATAATTTTTTTACCACTAGACTCGATGAGTTGAGAGAACACAGTCAGATTAATCCAATTTTGCAGAAGCTCACTCACTACATTAATGTTGGATGGCAGTCAAAGCAATCTAGTGTACCACCTGAAGTGCAAACCTACTTTCCTTACGGAGATGAATTGTTGATGGAAGATGGCATTATTTTCAAAAGCCCTACAATTGTAGTTCCTGCTTCCTTACAACAAGAATATATCCAGATTTTGCATCATGGTCACCCAGGTTCCGCATCCACTAATAGAAGAGCGAGAGAATAAGTATTTTGCCCTTCATTACCAAAAGACATTGATAAAGTACTTTCATCTTGTTCAGTATGCAATATTACTAGACCGCATTTGCAAAGAGAACCACTTTAGCTAAGTCCAGTTCCTGAACTACCATGGTAAACAGTTGCAGCTGATATCTTTGAGTGGGGCAATCAACACTACTTAGTTTTGGTAGACTCTTATTCAAACTGGTTTGAGATTGATCTACTACTTAACCTAATATCCACAGCTGTTATTACTAAGCTGAAACGTCATTTCTCAGTTCACAGTAGTCCACACAAACTTCTTTCTGACAATGGTACTCAATTTACTAGCCAGTTGCTTTGGAAATTTGCAAAAGACCGGGACTTTGTACACACTAGTAGTCCTGAATATCCTCAGTCAAATGGTCTAGCTGAACGTACAGTACAGAGTGCAAAGCAATTACTTGAAAGGTCAAAGTGTGACAATACCAATGTATTTCTCAATTTGCTTAATCTCAGAAACATACCTGGTGATGATATTCTTGTCTCACCTGCTCAAAGACTGCTTTCAGACAAATTAGAACTACACTACCCATTAATTCCAGTTTATTGAAGTCTAAATCTAAGAACAGTAAAACCATCAAGGCTCAATTGGTTAAGAAGCGTAATATTCAGAAATCTAGTTACTGCAGACATAGCAGATTATTTTGTCTGTTGAAGGAAGGAGAGACAGTACGAATCCAGACAATGAAAGGTTTTGATCGCATTGGACGGATTACAGGCATCTGAGCTGGGCCAAGATCCTACTTGGTGGATTCAGAAGGTGTAGAATATAGGAGTAACTGGAAACATCTTCTTCCGGTATCAGAACCATTCTTACCATCACAAGATTGTTTCCTTGATGTAAATTCCAAATCTAAGAATGAATCACACACTGTTTCCATATCAGAATGTGTTCAAAATTCTGATTCCATTCCAGAAAATGATTCAGACATTCCACAGGTCAAACATTTTGAAGAAACTGTTCCAGTTGCTAAATTTAATTCTTAGTTTTATGTCAGACGATATGGGCGAGTATCAAAGCCAAGTGTGAAATACACAGCAATGTGGACTTGATTATGTATATATGTGTACTTGGTATTGTATAATCCATGACCACGAATTACCTGTGGTTTCTGCATGCTAAATAGACAAGATCTAATTCTCAAAGAGGGAGGACATAGATCATAATGCTAGAGAACTGTGCTGAATCGTTAAGAAGCGTGTAAAGGCTGTATGTGCAGATATAAATTCCAGACATGTGCACTCCCTAGTGCTATTTTGTAAGAGCAGCCACAGTGAGAGCATGCATGATTGCAGTGTTAGTTTGTATATCAGTTACGTAAATTAAAGTCAGTAAACCTTTATAGTGATGTGTTTGTATAGAATAAAGCTGCTTGAACAGAACCCAAGAAGACTCTAATATTGTGTCGAAGTAGGAGAGCAACACTATACTAGATGCAAAGAATGATGATGGGCGATGGAGGAAAGTTACCTGGTCTGAGATTGACTTCTTTCAGTGACACCGAAGCTAAAAGTACCTGTCACTGAAAATAAACCCATAAAGCTCGTTACAGGAAAATTAAAGATCAAGTGCAAATGTTTTATTACCACTTCTTTTTGTTATAATTATGCCCTCATCTTGTAAAGCAGGCTTTCTTATTCTAAAATATGTCGTTTTTACTTTAGTTGCTTCAGTGGACCTATATTTATTTAGTTTAATAAACTGGTGTTTCTGTTTACTGTACGCCATGCAACTGTTCATTACTTCCTGATTCCATGTCTTCCAGCCCCACCTTCTAATGATGTATTAGAGAGGCAAAGCAGTTTGAAGTGGGTGTCAATGTTTTCTGTAGTCTGCAGCCGATTTTATTACAAAGCAACCCAAATGCAACACAATCAGTTACTCAGTCAGACAATAAATCAATAAATAAACACAGCTATATTCAAGTGCAAGATAACAACAGTAAGATGGTACAGGAAAAGATTCTTAGTAAGGTGCATAATGCTTGGCATACAGCGTAATAAAACAGATGTAAAACTAATAAATCATTGTCTACTAATAAATTGTTGTCATTGCCTACCAATGGACTGATTTTGTGGATAAAACTACAGATTTACAGCTGTACTGTGCAGTGAGTTATACCACAAGGAATTAATGCTGGGAAGAAAACATTTGGAATAATTTGTGCATCCGTGAAGATGAAGATGCAGTAAAGTTGTCCTTCTGTAGTAGACAACTGTTTATTGCAGTGTGATATCTGTGTTATTGCACAACTGTTTATTACTGTGCGATATCTGTGTTATTACACTGTATGCCTAGTACAATAATCTTTATTAGGAATTTATTCATAGTGCATAGAGTGCCACGATTGTTTGGAAATCAGGAAAAATTATTAAGCAATTTCCTAGTGTAAAAGCCAAACTTAACAGCACTTGGGGAGCTTAACAAAAACATCTTAATGGCATCTAGGTGCTGTTGAGATCTAGGAAAGCACTACGTTTATCTTTTTTGTTTGTTTTTTAATTCATTTACATTCCACGCCCTAATTTCTATACTCATCCCTTTATTCAGCCTTGTCTTAATTTCCTTTCCTTTCTCTCTTTTATCTTTTCCTTTGGTTTCCCTAGGTTTCTTTTCTCATTACGAAGCATCCTCTAATGATTTGTTCTCCTCATTTTTCCTTCTCTTCCTCTAATCTTCCCATATCCTCCTCACTGATATTATTCATATCTAGCTACATTTCTACACCATCTCCTTCTGTCTCCAGTGTTAACTTTTCTGTATTAGGTCTAGGTCATACCAGTTCATTCCTTTTGTCATTTCTGTGAGGACTCCACAGTGCCCCACCCCACAGCACCCGGTGCCCCTATCCTGGTCTACCTACACCATTCAGATAACTTTTTTCTTCATTTTTCTCACAGTTTGTCTTACTCTTTAGTTTTTCCTGTATTCATTCAATACATTTTAAAGAAACCATTTCTTTACTACAAATAAATAAATAAATACTGGAAATATGCCCCTGCTAGTGCTAGTGCGTAGTCCTAGCAGCCATCTAGTTGGCCAATGCCTAAGGCCAGCTATGCTGTTAACTCTTTCATAATACACAGCCTTGTAATTAATAATTTTATTTTCCTATACCTATTCATCGTACATTTGCTTTCGTGTTTTTCTTCACACATCTCTGTGTATTCCTCATCTCTTTTGAAAAAGTACATTTCCATTGTGGGTGTTAACTTTTATTTTAATCCAATCAGTCCCTCCCCTCCCTGTTCATAATAAGTAACACTGGGGCTTTTCACTTTTTTTCCCCACTGCTTAATCTTATTTCTTCTCCTGTTATTTTTCTTGTCCCACTTATTAGTGTGTTCTCTCTCTCTTTTAGAGAAGTGTCTCTCCTATCCTATGTGAAATGGATGTGTAGTCTCTCATCAGAAATGAATACCCCCCTCCAACAATGCATGCCCTCCAACACACAAATGCTTCATTCCAGCATGAAAGTTGGTGCAGAGATACTCAAAGAAAGAGATATCCCCCCTCTCCCTTCACAGTGTACACACTCCATATGCAGTTAAATTAATTGCTTATATAATCAGTGTTCTCCGTACAATCTTTACTTACAGTAATCATGTCCTTTTCTCCTTTTTAATAAAGGATAACATCATGGTTGCTGTTTGTTATTACCTTCTATTCTTAGGTTTTCCATTTCCTACCCAGTCCATTTCACTCAATATGTTGATCTCTCTTTCTCCATTGTCTTAAGCAATCATGGTCTCTCGACATGGGTTCATTCATTTCAACCCTTACACATAAACAGAATGTCTCTTTCCCATAGTCTCAGTTCATATTCATATGTCTTTTCTTGTCTCCTCCAATGTCTGGAATTGGTTGTCCTTTTGTATTTAACAGCATCATCAGTGGCAGACACAATCACTCTGATGAAGTCTATGTATATTTGAATGTAGACAAAAGGGCTACGTTTTTATTTTATTTGATTTATTCTATTAAACGATTGGTTCAGTGTTGGTTTGGTCCTTTTTCCGTTTTGTTTTTTTATGTGCTCCTCCCCCCTATAGACATCATCATTAGTCCAATACTTACTGGCTTGGATGTTCCCAAAACTCTCTTCATACTCTGCATCCTTTTACATTCCTTCTCTCATCTTCCTCTTCACCTGTTTTACCAGGCCAGCTTTCTCCTTAAGTCTTTGATTCTTTTGGAACAAAAGAAAATAGATCCTTCTGGTCCTTAACCACTTGACCATTCTTCTTTCTCCACTTACCCTGGTCTTGGCACTGTTTCTGTCTGCACCTCTTCTTGTCTTTGTCACAATCTGTGGTTTGCTGGCCTCTGCAGAAAATGTTCAGCTTTATTCAGGTTGTGGAAGGATCTTACTATCCATTCTGGTTTATTTTTAATATGGTAGTGTATATTAGCCTCCAGTGGATGCCCTTCTCCTTGCTGCTGAGGATTATTGGTGTAGATGCTCCTCATCTAATTCTGGACTCATAAGAGTAGTTCTGATTGCAAAATTATTTTATTTATTTATTTTATTTTACATTTGTTAACTGTGAATGTCTGACTGGACACAGGTCCTTTTTCAGTGGAGACTCAGGGAGAAAAGCTCCAGGTAATTGAAAAGCTAATACAATTACATAAAAAGTCACAAATTAGCATAGGAGCAAATGTACTCTATACAAAGCAGTACTAAAAGCAAACTTTCCATAAGTATACTAAGTTCCATTCTGATTACAAATACAAGGTTCAGTCAGAATACATTTAATAGACTTATGTTTCAGACAAATATTAGAGTTCAATAATTGGTGAGAGATTTAAAATATTCTCTGATCCCCACTTGTCAACACCTTTTCTGGCTTGCATATTCCACTTATTGCTTTTTATTTCATTTCACGCAATAAGAAAGTGGGAGTCGTGTCCATTGTCTGTGAGCACTCTGTTATTCTTTTCTTTATTAGCTGAAATATCTCATGTATTTGGTTGAATTATAAATTATAGACAGGATATCATTATGTTCCAACTCACAACCCCTCTCCCCCTACACACACACACACACACACACACACACACACACACACACACACACACACACACACACACACACACACACACAACTGGACCTTTCAGTTCACACTTGCCTATGTAATTTTCAAATGTGTTCAATTTGTTAATGGTACTTTCGTCCCCTACCAACTCACCATTCTGTCTCTTCTAACCTGACAATTCAGTCACAATCATTCCTCCTTGTCTACAATTGCAGTAAGAGCATTAGGGTTTATATCACTGTCATGAACATGTTGTTGATGGGATTTTGTTTGCTTCATCAAGGAAAGCTGGCTAAGGACTGCTGAAGTGTGATTATTTATGTTCATCTCTGTCTTGTAGATTGGAAAACAAAACTGGTTCACATTAGATCACATAAGAGAGAGTTGTATCAGTCTTGTATTACAGAAGGTTTGCTTGCATTTCATTTTCAGAAGCTTGCGATGTTCATTTACAGTGCTTCCTGTATGTGTTATTTGCATGAAGTAGACCATCTTAAGAGTTAGTTTGTACTTAATGGGAGGCTATACTGGGGAATGATAACAGTGTTCTTTGCATTTGAACCTTTAATGGCCTTGTTCTACTGAATTTGTTTACATTTCTGCTGTGTGGTAGTCACATGTCTCCCAGGGTCAACTCATGTCATTGTAGAATTTCTAAACTAAAACATGAATACTTTCCATCTTCTTCCTGCATCTTTAAAGTACACTCTGCCTGTCTTTAACACTTATATACTATTAGCGTTTCCTCCCTCAGGTATTTCAAAACTTTTCCAAGCCACTTGGGTCTGTCTTCATAATGTAAACAGATATCAGCTGTGCAGTGAACACTACCCACATTTTTTCCACAGGCATCTTACTAAAATTAAAGAAAGCAAAAAGAAAACACTTAGGGTGCAACTCCTAGTTATCTTGAAAATCATGCTTAGTGACTTAAAACTTTTATGTTTTACAACTATGTTAAGGCAGGAGGAATCCCCATGGCTGCTGTTTGCCTGACTCATCCATTCAAAACACTTCCATCTCCATAGTAGGTTCCCTGTTGTAACAGCTGAGACATATCCAGTAGGCTACCTTTACAAATTAAATTGATGGAAGGACAGTCACTAATTTAATGTGACACACTTATCAGCAGAGCTACTTGTCTCCAGACTCTCATTTCTGAACAGTTGATGCATTTCCACCTACCTTTTTGAGGTCACTGTTAGGTTCTGGACTTGACTGATTAACTCCCCCCAAAAATGGGAGTTGTTTCCCATTTGTTCTCCGCCCACTATGAATTCCCCTGCCACCCCACAAATCGTCCAGTAACTCTGCTCTGATCTTCACCCAAAATCGCACCCTAAATATGTGCCTCTTAAACACCAGCATAAAACCATATAACCCTGTTTTGTTCACAGCCTTCAAATTCAGTATTAGAATATTACTGAAAGTCTTAACAACACCCATATACAACATCCCAAGCAAGCACAACAGACATTCACAAAATAAAAGCTTCGTCCTGGCACAACCTGCCCTTTTCTATCTCCTTCTTCTTTCCTCTTCACCTCACTCATCCCCCTACAACCAATACCAAACATCTTCAAAAAATACTTAGTCAACCCACCCTTGCATCAGCATGTATTACCCCTACTTCCATACCAACACACCATCACCACAGCTCTCCCAAGCCTACCACTTTCAGAATCACTCATATATAATTACAAAGATTCAGAAACATATTTCTGTCAACCTAAAAACAACAAAGACATCCTTCAGACTATCCCCCATGAACTTTATACTCCTTCTAAAGAGCAACATTGAAGCCAACCCAGGCCAGTCATCTCCCTTTCCTCAACCAAAGAGCCACTGTCTGCCTATACTCTGCATCCTCCACAATGTCCATAAAATCAAAAACAAGTTAGACTACATAAGAGTTTTTGTCTCACAGCACAACCTAGGCATTCTAGCAGTTACAGACTCCTAGGTCAACCTAGGCTCCTCCAACATCCCATACTTTATATCACCTACAAGTATGCCAATAATGTCACACCATGTAAATGACCTGGAGGAGGAACTCTAATTGTGTACAAAATTTACCTAAACCAAAAAAAAACTTTGCCAAAGAAAACTGCCCCTCAGACTTCAGTCCCAACTGGATTCTCCTAAAATTTCAGGATCACAAAAGCAAGCCACTACTGATCTCTACAACCTAGCTACCACCCTGTCTTCCCTAAATAAGTTTAAATTGCTCATCATTAACATTCTTAATAACTGTTGAAAAAAATGATAATCATTCTAGGTGACTTTAATCTTAATTATCTTGGCCCTCTTTCATCTGACATGGATACCTTCCCAGGAGACCTAGATGTCCTTCGTCTGATAAAAGAGCCAACATGTCCTAACCTCAGGTCCTCCAAATATCCATGCTCAAATCTCATTATTGCAGACATACCCAAGTCCATCCCCAACATAAACATTCTGCTGCCATCACTAAGCGACTACTGCCCAACCACTTTTACAATTATCAATTACCATACAAAACTACTAGTAGTAATAAAAGCCTTCAGAAACTAGTCTAGTATTACTATTGACAAACTCAGAAACATTCTCATAGCCCGCAAGGGGAACCATATGTCATGCTGCCAGCCCAGCTATCTGGAATTTTGGAAATAATTCTATGCCATTTGTGAATATTGATATGATTTATACAGAACTGTATGCTAATGTACTGAGCTAAGATGTGTCCACAATGTACCCTGCTGGAACATAGAAGATTAACCTGCATAGTTGAGGTTAGGTTACTTTATAGCTGGGTCATAAACAAAAGATGTTATCACTCAGTTTCAGTTCAGTAGAAGACACAATGTCTAGAGCTAGACTTTTTTTGTATTGTCTTTGAGAGAAGTAATTACTAGGTTTCAAATGTTAAAGTGTTTTATTGTTTTACGACTTCCAAGATTTGCAAAGATCTGAGAGATATGTGTCTATCATATAGAGATGTTGAATCATGTTGGTTTCTTGTTTAGCCTGGGAACTGACGGTAGGTGACAAAAAATGATGTCATCCAGGCTAACCCAGTGGTGGGATGTGATATTGATTTGGGAACTGTCTCAGAGAGAGACTGTGTATTTTGTATTTTGTCTTGGACCTAACAAGAACATCCACTCATCCTCAACATCTGAACTTGCTTTGCTCTGTAAGTAAGTTCTTAGGGCATAGTAACATTTTTAGATATAGATAGGAATATAGTAAAGATTAAATTATATGCTTTCTGTATTTATTTGAGAGTGTCCTACAATGTTTTTTTTAAATATTTCCTGTGATTTTGAACTCTGAAGTAACTGTGTTTGTGGACTGAGTATTGTCTTGTTCTTTTATTATTTATTATTAAAATTATTTAAACCTATCTTTGTGACTGATATTTGTGAGCCATATTTAAGTTCTTAGAGTACTTGCATATCTTTTTGGTGACACTGTACAAGCCACTCCTAATAGCCCGGTGCTTGGTCAAAACTACCATTTGCATTAATAATAACATTACACAGAACGATTGGACACCCTTTGTAAGGGCCTTATAGTAGATGATAAAGAGGTGGCTGGTGGCAGCTGGAACTACCTTATTGTCTGGGCAGAAGGGGCCATAGCTAGTAAATCTGTGCCAGCCTTTCCCAGCTGTGTGTGTGTGTGTGTGTGTGTGTGTGTGTGTGTGTGTGTGTGTGTGTGTGTGTGTGTGTGTGTGTGTGTGTGTGTGTCAGCTACTTGGGCAGGGACACAAAGCACTGGTTGGACAGAGAGGATGCTGGAGGTTTTGGCTTGGCCACTCACCTGACATTTCAACCATATAGCTGTGCCAGTGGGGAGTCTTATTGGGGATCTGGAGAAAGAGGGAGAAACCATCCCCAGACTGACTGTGATCTCTGTGTGCTCTTAAGGGAAATTGCACTTTACTGTGCATGTACTTGTCATCCTCCCAGTGTGTATGTCCCCTAGCTGTTGTCAGTGGTGAGGACTGAGGATACTGGATTACTGGTCCAGTGCAGGGGGCGTCACACCATATACTGTCATATGACATTACTACAGCAGCCATAAGCTTAACCAACTTTCTGCTCTGTCTGCAAGACAAATTCTTCCCACTTATCCACAAGCTTTATAAATCCACCAAAACTGAATGACTATCAACTGAACTCAATCATCTTCATACCCTAAGGGATGAAACATGACAAAAATGGAAACAACCCCTCTTAACTGACAACCACACCTTCTTTATAGGCTTATTTAATCTTGCCAAGAAGTCCATCTGAAGGCACAAAAGAAGTCTCCAAACAAAGAAACAGATTACTTCTAACATTCCTCCAAACACTATGAAAAGAAGTTAACCTTCTTACAGGAAGAAAACTAACTCATAACATCCTCTCTACAAACACCATTCAATATGGTGCAACAAAACTTTCTCCAGAAAATTGCATTAAAAAAAATTGTAATCTCCCATCAATAAACTCCACAATCACCACAGATAATAAATTTCCCTCCCTGCCATCACTCATCCCATGTTTTCAGTTCAAATGCATGCAGCACAAAGAAGTCTATATTCTACTTGAAAATATTCCCACCAACACCCAAACTGGGTCTGACAACATAAATCCCTGGTTCATATATCACTAGAGAGAGCATCTATGTCCTCCTCTCACACACATATATAATCTATGTCTCACACAAAACATCATACACAAATTTGGAAAAATGCTCTGATTAAACCCCTCCCAAAGCAAACCAACCCAAAAGATACCTCTTACTTCCAGGCAATATCCATACTCCCATCTATTGGCAATCTTCCAGAAAATAAAGTCTATAGCCAGCTTTCTTTATTTATCCAGTTGTACCACCTGCTGTCCTCCAAACAGCATAGATTCTGGCCTGGACAAAGTACTACAACAGCACTTTAGTCCTTAACTGATACTGACAGAGGCCTCCTTACAGGTACCCTATTTATAAACCTGACAAATTCATTTGATCTCACTGACCGCTGTCTTCAGCAAAGCAAACTAATTGAAAGTGGTATCAGTCCAGACACCACTTTCTAGTTTAAAATTTTCCTCACTGAAAGACACTTCAGAGCTACAATAGGATACTTCTAATCAGAATATGCACCTATTACCAAATGTGTACCACCACAATCCATTCTTGCCTCCCCCTGGTTTTCACAATTTTCATTAACAGACTTCCTTGTGGCCTCCCCCATCTCCCACACATCTTCAATACTGATAACATTGTCATTTACTGATCAGGTCACTCTAACACAAACATTCAATCCCAATTCCATTCTGACTTACATGAGCTCTGACAATAGCTCATAAACCATAAACTACTTCTCTGCCCATCCAAGATCAAATCTGTGCTTTTCAGAGCCCCACAGAAATTTCACCTAGCACCTGACCTTTAGCTGTCTTTGACTTACACAACCATGCCATATAAGAGCAATTACCACCTTCAAATAGCTAAGATTATGACTTGCTCAGTCACAAACTTCCATTTCCATATAGACAGAGTAAGACCAAAAATAACTCCCTCCTCTTCTGGTCCAAAAAGATCTCCCCTTTTCTATTTCATTCAGCCAGAAAAGCCATTAGCAGAGTTGTCCAATCTCACCTTGAATGTGGACTTCCTATTTTCACTTCTACCGCCTGAAAAAATGCTATCACGCTCCTGTATCTAGTAGCATCTACCAATTCATTACAGACTCACATCTCTGTGATCATCACTGTATATCATCCTATAAAAAGTCAAATAGGTGCCCTTAAAAGACAGATCAAGTTCTAATGTAGTCACAACTACTTTAAGGATGAAAGTGCTTAACTGTGATTTCATTAAAGGGTTTTTTTTTATTTGTGAGTGTTATAGACATTGCTGTCTATTGAAAAAATAAATAAGGAATATGACAATTTTTAGTGACAACATAATGCTTAAATTTGTCCTTAATAACCAAAAGATCAGTATGCTGCTTTTAATAAGATCAGATATATCAAACACTTTAACAGTATCAACTCATAATAATTTTCTTGGGTGGCGAAAGCCAGGATACCTTATTGGCTAGGCTTATATAGGCCCTAGGGCTAATAGTCTAGTACCTACCTATGTACCTATGAACCTATGAACTCCAGCAAGGTGCAAAAAAAGTAACATCTTCTCCTTCCTTACTGTTTCTTTTTTCCTGCTATGTCAGTTGCCATAATGAAGCTATCAAATTCCTGCACCTAACTAGTCTAGTTTTCTGTCAGATTGCTCTGTAGATAAATGTAAGTTGACAGAGTTAATGGAAGCATGGATGTTGTAATAACAGTATAGTCACACTCTAAAGAAATTTGGTGTCTCAGACTAGATTTTTGAAGTTAACCAAGATTTACTTGTAACTCTGGAAAAAAAAATGTTTCATGGATTTTGCTTCTGCATTATTTTATAGCATTGTAGCTCATTTCATTTTTTTGAGCTTTTTCTCTGCATGTAAATGTTCATTTTATCTTTTTGTTTATCAGCTTTTTGTGCTTTCATTTCTATTACTCATTCTGTTACCTTTTCAAACTGTTTTTTTTTCATCAAGGGATTTATTCATTTCAGCTTTTGAATTTCTGCTGGTGGTCTACTACTAGTTTTCTTTAGTTGTATTGTTTCTTTGAATTGGTTTAATCATGTGTGTAAATGCAAAAGGATATGGTTTGAGTTGACTACTTGTACATCTTCACGTATCAAAGCGGTAAACCTTAAACACACAAGTGCTACTCAAACATTCATTGGCACAAGGCAATGTGTGGATTCTCTACAACTATTACATACATACTGTGCATGTAGCATAACACAGACATGTGAGAACCAGTACGGATGTGTCCATAACATTTAGCATCATGGCAGCAAATGCTGAACAAGGAAGAACCACATGACACCCAATATGCAGTGTGAAGGCTGCCAGCATAGCCAGATAGGATTTTATACATAATTCTGTCATTTGTAAATATGAATGTTGAATTACAGGCTTGTTTTCTTAAATGAAAGAATATTCTGTGAAATGAACTCAAATCAGTGTAGCAACATTGCCCTCTGCTGTAAAGAAAGCTAAGTCAAGCATTTCTTGTCTATCCTTTGAAATTGAAATTATTTCATGACTGTCTTTGATGTTTACAATTCGGCACTGGATGGGCTAGATGAAGGCTTCCTGCCTATTGTTTTAAGGCTAAAGTTAATGATGTAATGGGAATCAGCAGGACTGCAATAGCAATTTAAAATAGAGAGAATCAGAAGGCATTAAGCATTTTTGTCTTGATCATCAAACTCACAGCACTGTCTTGTTCATATGTAAGTTATTTTAGACTTGTGTTTTCTTTTAGAAATAGCTAGGAACTACAAAGATTAGACTAAGTGTTTTTTCTGTGATGTTAGAACTCTACTATTGAATTATTTTAAGTATTTCTGTATGATCTCTGAACTCTTGACGAGCACTGTGGAGCTAAGTGTTTTTTCTGTGATGTCAGAACTCTACTATTGAATTATTTTAAGTATTTCTGTGTGATCTCTGAACTCTTGACGAGCACTGTGGAGCAAAAAGTATTGTCTTGTGGTTTTAATTATTTATTATTAAATATTTTAAAACATTTTAACTGTGGCTGTTTTGTGTAGAGATAAGTTAAGCTCTAAGAGTACATTGCATGCCTATATTGATCCTGCACCAAATCACTTTAATAAGCCTTGACTGTTTAGTCACAACTACCAATTGGATAATAAAATTGCACAGTAATAATTGGACACCCTTTTAAGAGCCTTTAAATAGCTGATAAGTATTAGTGGGTGGTGGCAAGTGAAACTGCTGTATAGTCTGGGAGAAAGGGGCACAGCTGGAGAAACTGTGCCAGCCTTCCCCAGGAGGGTCTGTGTGATTGTATAAACTCTTCTCAAAGTGCATGTGTGTGTGTGTCAGCTACTTGGGCAGGGACACGAAGCACTGGTTGGACAGAGAGGGTGCTAGAGGTTTTAGCCTGCCCACTAAGCGGAAATCTGGGCCCTATAGCTGTACCAGTGGGGAGTCTTATTGGGGAACTGGAGAGCAAGGGAGTGACCATCCCCGGACTGGCTGTGATCTTTGTGTGCTCTTAAGGGAAATTGCACTTTACTGTGTGTATTTGTTATCCTTTCCTCATATACAAGACACCCTCTCTGGTGTTAATGGTGAGGACTGAGGCTCCTTGATTGCTGGGCCAGGGCACGGCGTCACATGCAGGTCAGCATTATGGGTATTGCTCTTAAAGTAATACTGTCACTTTAGATATCGCACAAAGGTGTTTTCTGAGGCAAGCTAAAAACAATGTGTTAGAGTTTATTTGTAGGTGTGTAGTAATATATGTACAATGCATAGCCACAGTGATTTGTTGTGCTTATAAAATGGGCAGCTGTATTTTTAAGTACCCGAAAGCTTAAAGTAAGTAGCTTAAGAAAATGTTATACATAACCTTATATTTTCACATAAAATAGTTTTTACACCAAAGATTAGGCAATTAGGCACAGAGATGTATGAATTACCAGCTATGTTTCTATGCGTTTCCTTCTAAGTGGCAAAAAAATAAAACTCCATAAGTTCTTTTGTTCTTGAAAAGTATAGAGGGAATTAATGGCATTGGCCTATGAATATGAGGACTAGAGTTTGAATGATGGCAATTCTTTTTGGATAATGTGTTAGACATTGCTAAGGCTTGGTACATTCTGTTAAAGTAACACTTCCCTTTAAATGTTCAGTAGAGGTCAGCCCATTCCTCTCAACTATCCAGAGCTTTGCTGAATGTCCCCAGTTGTGCCTCGTATGCTTGCTCTGTGCCTTTTAAAATTTTTGATTTTTTTTGCTAAACCATTGAGGATCATATTCAGTCAATAATGTCAGATATTAGAGTTTTGTGCTTCTTATAGTTCCGAAAACTAATGTTGATGCAAAATCTGTTGTTCTATTAACTTTTCTAAGTGAATTATAGTTATATTTAAAAACTGTCCCTGATTGTATGCCTTTGTCCCCCACCCCTATTATTTGGCCAGAATTTTTGAGAAAAGTATTTAAAGGTTATGGCTGAGTGGCAGTCCCTCCACACATCACACACTTGCTACATATAACAGTTAATTGGAGACATCCTTCAAATTTCAGCAGCATTTTTCAAATTTTCCCACAAAGTTATGAACAGATTGTACTATACCAGCTGAAGGGATTGGCTATTGCAGCACAAGAAGTGCACTTCCTTATGAATGGGATTATGGCGCAAGTTATACATTTGGCATAGGATGAATACAATCTATATGTCAAAAATGTTAGCCTTGTATGGACTATATATGAAATGGTTGTGATATTGTGATGTTCATAACAGGAAGGAAAGAAATAAAGTCTAAATGTTATTCTACACATGAAGTTGTAAAATTATATTAATTACATTAGTTTAAAATAATCACTGCTGCAGTGGTGGTGCTGCGGTAGTGTTGTCGCCTCACAGTAAGACGCTGTCCTGTTCGATTCTCAGCTAAAGCGTCTTCTGTGTGGAGACATGCGTGAATGGGCATACCTTCATTGAAGGTTGTGCATCAGGCCTGGCAAGTCGGTACGTAAAAATCTACTGCCAATCATTAGCAGACCGGAGTTCCGCTGTGGCGACCCCTAACCGGGAAAAGCCAAAAGATACAACAGTTCAAAATAATCACTGACATCTTGGAAATTATTGAACTAAAATCGATTGAATGGGCCATACTTACATCACATAATCATCAGATTTTTCTATTATTAGCAAGAATTCTGCAAAAGAAATGAAGTAGCCTTAATACTTAGCAGAAGTGTGCCAAAATCAGTGCAGTTACAACCCCCAAATGATAGAATGATCCCAGTTACTCCATGAGGTAAACATTCAGCATTACAATGATATAAGTTTATGCTCCAACATCTGATGCTCAATAGGATGAAGCTAACCAGATCTGAGACGATTTGCAACAATGTTTGTAAGCAACACCAAAAACAGGATATGTCTACAGGTGACTGAAGTCAAAATCGCTGAACCTCAAGTGCCCAAATCACAAGCCACCAAGGAACAGAATGACAGTGACTGTTTCCCACAGGAAAGCACCAGAAGTGCAATTTCTATGTGTACATGATAGCCACAGGAAAGCACCAGCAGTGCAGTTTTTATGTGTACACGATAGCCACAGGAAAGCACCAGCAGTGCAGTTTCTACGCGTACATAATAGTCACAGGAAAGCACCAGCAGTGCAGTTTCTATGTGTACATGATAGACACAAGAAAGCACCAGCAGTGCAGTTTCTACGAGTACAAGATAGCCACAGGAAACCACCAGCAGTGCAGTTTTTACCTGCATGCAATAGCCACAGGAAAGCACCAGCACTGCAGTTTCTACATGAAGATGATAGCCACAGGAAAGTACCAGCAGTGCTGTTTCTACATGTACATGATAGCCACACGCAAGCACCAGCAGTGCAGTTTCTACTTGTATGCAATAGCCACAGGAAAGCACCAACAGTGCCGTTCCTACATGTACATGATAGCCACAGGAAAGTACCAGCAGTGCAGTTTCTACGTGTGCATGATAGCCACAGGAAAGCACCAGCAGTGTTGTTTCTACATGTACATGATAGCCACAGGAAAGCACCAGCAGTGCAGTTTCTACATGTACACAATAGCATTGAGTCCTTTGTTTTTTGAAATGTTTCCCTTCTTCATGTGCCGCTGGTATAAATACATTTGGGGATTGTTTAGGGTTTCCCACCACATGTGGGTGGTGCAGAAAGCTTGCCACCTACAAAAAAATGCTTATTTTTTGTATTTTAATCATTTTGGCATTTTTAGCATTTGCGTTCAGTGTTGTAGTCCCTCAGTATTTTGTGAGCTGACCTTTCATAGTAAGTAGTAAATTATGGCTGTGAGTGCTGGACTATGAGTAAATCTGTGCACTGATAAATTGATGCCTTTAAACTGCAGTATTGAAGAAAACATTTGAGAATTCTGTGGATTGCAAGAACATCTAATATGTCAATACTTAAGGAAATAAATTCAGACTGCTCACTTGAAGGCTTAATAGTAATTCTAAAACTCAGACACTTCGGCCACATATTGTGACCATAGAACTTACCAAAGATTAGACTGATGCTGGAACAGAACAAAGACAAAAGAAGAAGAGGTGGCAGAAGCTAAGGTGGACAGACATTACTGAAGTAATGGATATGAATTTAGAAAAAGGTTTTAACAGGCAGGCCTGACTTGTGAAGTTGAAGTCAGGAAGAGTCCGATTCAACTAAATGACTAAACAATGGTCATCTTTTTTCCTTTGAGAGTGGTTCCTGAGAAACAATCACAAACAGTAAAGGAGGAAGCTGCTTTACTTAAGACAAAATTAGGCTGTATAGTTAAATATACAAGGTAATATGAAATTATATAGAGAAAACAGAAATTAATCACTTTGACTAGAATATATTACTAGTAAGAAAAACATATGTACAGCTAGACTCTTCATAGTTGTTCTTAACTAGAAGAACTACAGAGCTAAGATAAACTGGGTGAACTTCTAGACATCACAGGCAAATATATGTGCAGAAACAAAACTCACGGGGCTGTACAAGCTCCATGGTAGCTCTTCCTCTTTCTCTCCTCACTGTTCATTCATCTCTTTGGTTATATCTTTTCCATACATAAACTACAGAAACAAGCAGAGTTTGTTTTTTTACACTGGGCTGGCGATCTTTGAACATCATTTTCTAAATGATCTTTTATAGCCCTTTACCTTCTTGGCATAGGAACAGTCACATATTTTGTAAGCAGGCAGCAGAAAAATTACAGCTACTGTTTCACATGTTGCCATATACTTCACATTATTTGAACATTCGCTCTATTTTCCAGTTTAAGGCAGGTACAAACTTTAATTATACGTTCTGTATGCTTTTTAAATGCACAACATAGAAAAGGTCACAAGTCCACACATCTTTTCACACCACTGGGAGCACAAATTGCAGATTCAACCCCATATTTTTAACATAACTCCTGCAGATTTTTATAAGGCTTAATTGCATCTGACATATCTGATACATTCTATCTCAGAAGACAGTGGTGGATTTAGTCCCACACACTGCCTGTATAGGGAGTGAAAGTCAATGCTTTTCTGCAAATCATCTAAGAACTGCCCATGATGAAGGGATGACATCACTGATAGCCTCCTCTATTATACGTACCTCTCAACTGTACAGATTTTTGCAGCATGTCCAGATTTTTGCCTCAAATATTTGGTCTGCTTCTCATAAAATTGTGGTTTTAGGGAAAATCATTAACCAACTATTGAGGGTGGAAGTCAGAAAATAACAGACATTTGAGTTTCAGACTTCAAACCCATCAGAAAATTCATGCTAGTGCAAAACTTGTTATTCTATCAATTTTCCAAGTTTGTAAGAGCAATATTTAAAAAGTGTCCCTGTTTTTGGGCGTCTGCCCCCCCCCCATTTTTGATGGTTTTGTCCAGATTTCTTGCTCTAGGAGGCTGGGAGGTATGATGGACATATACAACAATTATATATGTAGTGAATATTTGGCCTATCCTATCACGTGTTAAAAAATGGGACTTTTTTATGTTGTTTTTTTTTTTTTTTTTTTTTTTTTTTGCAAAGGTTGTTATGAGGGAGGAAAGAATTACACACACACACACACACAGACACACACACACACACACACACACACACACACACACACACACACACACACGCACGCACACACGCACACACACACACACACATCTCTCTCTCTCTCTCTCTCTCTATATATATATATATATATATATATATATATATATATATATATATATATATAGGCACACACATGCACACACACATATAGATAGATAGATAGATAGATAGATAGATAGATAGATAGATAGATAGATATGTGTGCGTTTATAAGCAGACCCCTGACAGAATTGATTTTTATAGGGAAATAATGCACTAGAAGGCCATGAAAATAATGGAGAGTGAGAAAATGCTGTATAGCCAGTCAATGGATTGTGTTCATAAATATAGTGTTGCAATGCAGCTGCCTGAACTTCGTGCTGGCTTCTTTTTTTTTTTTTTTTTTTTTTTTTGTAAAATAAAGGAATCCAATGTTGATTCACTTATATTAAGACTTTAAGAGTAAGTATCCAGTCAGCACACACACACACACACACACATATGTATATATATATATATATATATATATATATATATATAACTTTTAACCATAGAAAGAGAGGTGTAGCAGTACATACCCATAATTTAAAAGTTATAAATGTTACTATTTTATCCATGGATCAGACTGTCATCCGTAATTACTCTCTATTAAATAATGAGGTAATCCTTTAATTACTTAAAGGTTTGCCTTTTAGTTAAATCACAGATGATATAATTACTTGTGGTGTGTAAATGGAGGTATAAATTATTTACATATCAGTTATGCGACACAGCAGTGGGGGTCTGACTGGAGCCAGCTGTTCTGTTTAAGACGGCTTGTTAACATGACTCATCAATTCTCTGGTCATAGGTTTCAATAAGGATAAAATAAATCATCTTAAGTAGCCTACCTAATTAAACAGAGCTTAAGGAGTTCCATATTGATTATATTATCACTCTTTAATAACACCTTTCACTTCTCTACAGAATGTTCCAAGGAGCAGAGCATAGCTCCCTAATGGCCAGTTGGCAGTCTCTGCAAAACAAAGGATAGCCCTTCTATTCCCCTTTAGTTAGCTTAAAGTGTACCTCCAGGCTTTCTTTAATAGAATCCTGGCTTTATTTCTACCCTTCACTTTACCACTTCCTTTCTATTGCAAATGCACCTCTTTCAGATGTCTTAACCCAGCTGCAAATTAATGCCTTTGTTCTGAATCTCCATTTTCAGACCCAGAATTCAAGTTCTTGCTGTTGTGGGATGTGACCGAGACTGTCTGTCATACAAGGTCCTCAGGCAAAGTTTGACACTGCTCTTTACTAAAACCGCTGTGTCCCTTTTGTGCAGTGTCAGTGAAAACCTTAAGATGTCCTTTTATAGTTACTCAGATGGTGCTGAATTCAGGTTTTGTAGTGGACATGCATCTGAAATGTGCTCTGTGTTTTCTGGCTTAAGCAGCAGTTGTCAATGGAAATGCATAATGCCAAAAGGCAGATGGTATGTCATTAAACCCAGCAGTAGAGCAGGCTGCTATTGAGTTCTGTGTAAAGACATAGCAACTAAATCTAGAGAGAAGCAACTATTGTGATTGCTGTCCAATAACCTTCTCTCACCTAAATCCCTACATGCTGGCATTGTAGGATTAAAACTTCGGACATCTACTAAGATGACTTAATTTTATTCACCAGACCCTTGTCTAAAACAAAATTAGATTATTTTATGCTTGAGAAATCTGCAGTATAAAAATTTTGCAATCTGAAAAAAAAAATCAGCTGTGATTACTTATATCTGAGAGGAATTACATGCTTACACTGCAGCTATAAATTTAAGCCGCGGTGGTACAGCAGTAGTGTTGTTACCTCACAGCAAGAGGTTCTCCCATTCGATTCTCGGCTGGACTTTGGAGTGCCTTCTGTGTGGAGTCTGCATGTCCTCCCCACAGTTGGGTAGCGTTCGAAAGACATGCGTGCGTAAATGGGCGTGCCTTCGTTGAAGGTTGGGCATTAAGCTGGCACCTCGGCATTTCGTAAAAATCTACTGCCATTCATTAGCGGACCGGAGTTCCACTGTGGTGACCCCTTACTGGGAAAAGTCAAAAGACAAACAACAACACTGCAGCTATAAACTAGATATTAAAATGCAAGTAAAAAATCTGTATAACAGTATAGTAATGCTGTGCAGGCATTTGTATGGTACTTCTTATAAATACTACACAACACGTGTTCACTTCTCTGTCTTATAACCATGATTTTTCAGGTGTATCTGTGCTCTTCCTGAAAAACCACCCTGCAATAGGTTATGGTTAATTGATTTTTTTGCACTGTGAAGCATAACTCAAAAAACATTAAAAAGTCAAATCAGTGTTTTTGCTGGGAGCCCCATTTTACTCCACTTGGAGGGGTTGGCTCCCATACATTAGTATTTACATAAAACAAATTTCATGGTCACATAACAATGGGGAAAAAAATAAACAAATACTGCAGTGCACCACTGTTTCAGATGAGTCGATGTAACCTAGACAAAGTGGAATTAAGAAAACGCAAAGAAATGTCACTCAGACTAAACTCAGAATGAAGGACAATGTACGACAACTTCCATATACTAGACCACAGAATTAATTTAAAGGTACCAGTCTGGAGTAAGAGGTGAATATTATATTGCATGGAGAGAGGAATCAGTGTTACATTGCCAGTGGGGTGCGTGGGCAAGGGAGTAGGCAGGGGGTAGCAGTCATAAAGCCGCAGGTCAGATACACAGCTACTCACCACTTACTCTCCAGTATAATCAGGTCAAAGCAAAAGCCCCGTATTAAGACCTTTTTTTTTTTTTTTTTTTTTTTTTTTTTCGGTTTTAGGTATTTTGAGTCTCAATCTTTTTAGACTGATATTTTATGATTCAGGTTTGTAGCTGCTTGGTTATATGTATCTCTCTCTCTCTCTTTCTTGTTTACAGACCATGTGGTACATCGGCAACAAGTACCTTTCAGCGCTCATTGTTTCTGTAGCAGTTACAGGTTTTACGAGCTCAGGTTGCTAGCCCAAGGCCCGATTATATATATGGCACTGGCATACAGATATGTATATATATATATATATATATATATATATATATATATATATATATGGGTCTACTGTTTGACATTGAAAATACACTTCTCTGAAATTAAACAGTAGACCCTACACTTCAGCGAAAGTCCACTTAAACGAAAGTGCACTTTCGCTGAAGTCTACTACCCAAAAAAAAAACACTGAAACATGTTTTTGCAGGGGGTCAAGCCCCCTGCAGCCCCCATGTGGGGGGCTGTGCTCCCGCACACACCCCCTACTTAAATATACTAACTCGGAGATCACACTACAGCGAGGAAAGGGGAATATTCCCATTCCGCACTGAAATGTGCCTGCTGAAGTCAATGTTCAAAGTTTCACTACTTCGAACAAGTGGACACGGTGAAGTGGAGTTCAAAGTAGTGAAACTTCAAACAAATTGACGGAACCCATATATATAAATGTATATATATATATATATATATATATATATATATATATATATATAGATATATATATATATATATATATTATATATATATATATTTATTTATATATATATATATATATATATATATATATATATATATATATATATATATATATATATATATATATATATATATATATATATATATATATGGGTTCACTATAGAATCGAAATACTGAAATCACGAATTTCAGTATTTTGAAATTCTATAGCTGAAACCTTTAAATACCAAAACACCATAACCGTGAAATTTAAAATCGCGAACCTACAGTTCAAATACACCACACAGACATACACATACACACAATCTCCCCCCACAATCAAACAAACAATCCAACACTACAGACACCCCCCCTGTGCCCCCACCCCCTACTTATATATAATAACTCCGAGATCTCACAATCACACACACAAAGGTAACTCACACAAACACATTTCACAACCCCTTGCACACACACACATCAGAGCCAAAACACACGCTAACATACACAAAAGCCCCTAACTAACACACTCATTAGTATTTATGTACACTTACACCTATGCATTCACACACCGCAACACCAGAAGCTCCAAACTTGGGTATTTTGAATTTCGCGCTTCTAGTGTTTCAGAATTTCAAGTCTTCGGTATTATAATTTCGAAATACTGAAAGTCGGGATTTCAGTATTTCGAAATTATAAAGGGAACCCATATATATATATATATATATATATATATATATATATATATATATATATATATATTTATATATATATATATATATATATATATATATATATATATATGGGATCACTATGGAATACCAAAATTCCACAATCCCGAGACAATAAATCCCGAGGACCAGAATCTCGAGATTGTGGAATCTTGAAAGTAGTGAATGGGGATTGCCGTTCAGTGTGGAACAGGAGCTTTGCTGTTCACTCCACTGTAGTGCGATCTTGGAGTTGGTATATTTAAGTTGCAGGGGTTGTGGGGGTGCAGGGGGCTTGCCCCCCTGCATACAGATTAGAATAGTTTGTTTCATGTTTTTTTTCTTATTTTTGGTATTCTCTAGTGATCCCATCTATATATATATATATATATATATATATATATATAATTATATATATATATATATATATATATATATATATATATTTTTTTTTTTTTTTTTTTTAATTTATTTCATTGTCAGCTTACGAGAGGTAGCACACTCAACTTCAGTATTGGAAGACCAGAAGGCCATGGGTTCTATTCCGTGTTCAAGTGACTGTATTGTTGACAATGTAGTGCAACATTAGTGGGATGTAGCTCTCCTGAGTGTGTCATCCTTCCAGTGAAACATTAAACCAAGGTCCCATCTGCCTGAGTTGGTGGTAGCTCTAGTGGAAGTAAAAAAAAATCCCATGGCACCTTTGAAAAAGAGTAGGGGAAATTCTTTGATGCCCTGCAAAATATCCCCTTGTAGTACAAATAAGACCTCTGGTGTTCCCTGAAAAGATGTCAGTAGCCACACACATACACACACATACACACACACACACACACACACACACACACACACACACACACACACACACACACACACACACATCTGTCTATCTATCTAGATAATGTATAAATACATATTGTAAAATACATTCTAGAACACTGGGATAATGGCTGTTAATCAAGTAATCCATGTTATGTCAAACATAGCTTTTCATCAGCTACACATATCAGCATGAATAATAAGATCACCTGAGTAATTATCTTTACTGGTTTTTACATTTGAGACAAAGATACATTTCCTATCTGTTGTCTGGTTGATAGGATCTTAGGAGGTTACTAAGCTATTGGCCCTGAGTCCCTTATAAGCCTAGCCAAGAGTTTAGCCCATGTATAGACAAATCAGAACCTGATGTCCCTGTCCAGCTGTGACAAGTGTGGAATCCCAGAAATGTATTTTCTATTTCCCATCCAGTTATCCAGATTGCGCTTAAAAAGGGGTAAAGAGGTACTCTGCCTGACATGGAGAGGGAGTCTCTTCCACAGATGGGGGAGTCTCTGGGACACAAATCTGTCCTGCCAACAAGCCTTTTGATGTCACAGACCAGGTTGCGGTCACATGTGTGAGTTACTCAAGTGGAAATTGACTTGCAGATATGCAGCAATCCCATCAAGGCAGGGTCCAAGATCCCTCTGTATGCCAGACAGAGGTCACCTCTGAAGAGTCTGTATGAAATGGAGTAGAGCGATAAGGCTTTTATCCTATCTGAGCATGGCAGACTTTTGAGGCCCTGGATTCTCCTGGTGAGGAACCTCTGTGGTCTCTCCAGCTGTTGCATGTGCTTTGTGAAATACATGTCGAATGAGGCATTGTACTCAATAATGGGCCTTACAAGGGAAGAATATAGGGATGTTATGACCTCATTGTCTCTGAATGAGATAACCTTACTTATGAGGTGGGCCATGTAGAAAGCTTTCTGTACAACAGAAGCAACATGGTGGTCAAAAGTCAGGTTGCTATCAATCTGGGTGCCCAAATCCCTCATGACTGACTGTGTGCTTAGGATGTTGTTATTAATGCAATAATTTGTGGGGACGTCACTCTCCCCACAGGGGATGTTGATGCATTTTTTTGTATTCCGCTTGAGAGCATGTTTTCTGTTATCACATTTATTTATATTTTATTGTGTTTTATTTTTATTTTATTTGATATTTGTTTACTGGGATGATCTGACTGAGGAATTGTCCATTTTCAGTAAAGACTATGGAGAAAATGTCCAAGTGAAGAGAAAAACTTGTTTCAAAAATAGAAATACATATATTTTTCTATTAACTATTATTTACATTTTCATAAGTGCACTATAAACTGCCATTGAATCTCTTTTTTAACAAAAACAGGAGACAGGTGTATTATAAATTAGAATGCTTCTTCAATGCTTATACTGGTGATACAAAGGACTGAAACAAAGGATTTGTCCTGACAGGTGCAAGGATAGTGGTCCAAGTTTTTGTGACAGACCAGAAGTATGAGGAATAGTCTGGAAATGTGGATGCTTTCTACACAGTGAGTTGAGTTTGGTTAAGCAGGTAGCTCATCTGACCAGTGATTCTTTTCAGTTTTTAGTGAAGATCCAAGAACCCATTTTCCACCAGTTAAAAGATAAGCATGTAATGATTAATATAAAACTAAAAAGAATGGAAACAAAATAATGAGCATTTTCAAATACTGCAAGAGAAAGTTAGACACCTTATCATACCCAGAACAGATAATGGGCATATAACATGAAGGTGTTAATAGTAATTGCAAGATCTATCTGCATAACAGCACTAGGAATAGCAAAACAAATAATTGCTAAACTCTATATTTACTATCATTGCAGCTGTTACCCATTCGGTTAGGTTATGATACTCATCCACTTTTATATTATGCATACCTACATTTATCTATTTGTAATAGGTGAGTAAACAACTTCCTCCCAGGACCCATGCCTCTAAAACAAGGATAACTGGAAAGCAAGGATAAATTAATATACATATCCATATACATACACAGTGGTATGTCTAGCCCCCTGGCACTGTGAACATTGGGTCTTGGTAATGATTACTGCTGATACAATTCCCCAATTTCATGTATAAAATGGGAAGAAGGAGCACTGATGCCAATCTATATACATATGCATACACACACACACACACACACACACACACACACACACACACACACACACACACACACACACGCACACAAACACACACACATAAATAAATATATATGTGTATCTATCTATATCGATATCTATTATAGATATATAATTGTATACACTAACGCCAAGACTGTACAAACATGGTGGTAAGGGCAAATTTTCCAGACCCTGGATCTGTGCTGTCTTGCACACTTGTCAATCAGCTGCCTAGTGTAGACCTAACACACAAGCGACTTTTCAAGTATCACCTATATAAATATAAATATAAATATAAATGTTATATATAGATATATACCATTTGGAGAAACCAATCAATCAGCAAGGTTTTGGGAAGTAAATTGGGATAAAATGACAATGCCTAGGAAAATCACCAACTGTCTTGAGGAGAATGTGCAGGTTCCACAAATATATTATCCTGATATAAGAAATTAATTTTGAACCTTGGAGAAATAAGGCTAACACCTTGGCTGCTAAGATATCATACTGTGTATATTAACAAAGCTTAGACTGACATTTTTTACCATTATTAATTATCTAAGTCTAAAAGGTGCACTGGATCATACAGGTGATTTGTTTTACTTTGCAACCTGGTTGCATACATTTCAACTGCCCAGATTTTTAATCACATGTGTGTTCTGTTCCTCATAAAATTTATGGTTTTATGACTAATCATTGAGGATTGTGATCACTAAATAGTGACATATATTTGAGTTTTAGACTTCATATCCTTCAGAAAAAGCATACTAATACAATACCTGTTATTCTGGCAAATTTCAAAGTTTAAGAAAAAATAAAAACCCAGGCAAACGCCAGGGCTGAGGATAAATAAACTGTAAAACTTTAATGTAGCAAAAAGAAAAAGAAAATCAGTTACAGTAAGTTGGTAAGCGCTTTCACAGTCAACAGACTGCTTCTTCACACCTAATAGTGTATTACATTTACACCTATTTAAACTCAAAATAGCCAGTGTCACTAACACCTATCAATTAATCAGTCTAGAAGCTCTCTAAACATTCTCTAACACATAATAAAATCACACCAGTTGTATACATCATAATCTTAAAATACAGAAAATGTAAAAAATGAATATAAAAATGTTGAAATATCCCTAAGAGTTATCTTTTCTTAAATGAAAATAAACATATATATGTGTGTATTGAAATAATGCAAAACTGGATGAGCCCTAAGTATAGGTTTCAGGGTAATGTACTCATTCAAACCAGGGGGCCTATCCACATTAAGGCATGTGATCCATTCTTGCGCTCTCTTCTTAGTGAGACTTTTAAAATCACCACCTGTCTTATTAACTTCTAAAATTTCAGGAAGTAAATATTTAAAATCATGTCCCTGAGCAAACTCTGACACATGTACAGCTAAAGCACTCTTTATTATGTTTCATATAGTTTAGATGTTCTAAAACTCTCTCTCTCAGGGACCTATTTGTCTTCCCTACATAAAACATAAAACACTTTGTGCAGAAGGCAAAATAAATCAAGTCCTTAGTCGGACAGTCTGCATAAAGTATAGTCTCCACAGAAAATTTCACTATGGAGTTTACAAACAAACTCCCACTGTGAATATACTTACAGGCTTTATAATGCCTGCAGGGATATGTCCATTGTTGTTGTGAAGGGGGTATATAACAATCTCTCATATTCTTATAGCAAAGTTGCCTCTTCAGTGATAACCCATTCCTAAAACTGAACAGTGGTGCTTCTTGTATCCTGATATAAGAAATTAATTTTAAACCTTGGAGAAATAAGGCTAACACCTTGGCTGCTACAATATCATACTGTGTATATTAACAAAGCTTAGACTGACATTTTGACCATTATTAATTATCTAAGTCTGAAAGGTGCACTGGATCATACAGGTGATTTTTTTTTACTTTACAACCTGGTTGCATGCATCTTAACTGCCCAGATTTTTAATCACATGTTTGTTCTGTTCCTCATAAAATTTGTGGTTTTATGACTAATCATTGAGGATTGAGATCACTAAATAGTGACATATATTTGAGTTTTAGACTTCATATCCTTTAGAAAATGCACCCTAATACAATACCTGTTATTCTGGCAAATTACAAAGTTTATGAGAGCATTAACTAAAATATGTCCCGATTTCTGGTCCTTTGTCCACCTATTATTTTTGACTTTGTCCAGGTTTCTTGCATTAAGTAGTTGACAGGTATGCCTGTTTATAAAACAATATAAAGTAAATAGAAAACTATTATCTAAAACATCAAGTACACAGATACTCACAGTACACATAATAATAGCACCACTGTAACTCTAGCAACTCTACAATTAAAAGCTTGTCAAAAATGCTGAATCCACCAAAGTGTTCTTCATGATTAAGGACAAGGGTGTGCAATTAACAGCAAAACAGGGTACAACTATTTAACAAAAGAAAATATTTCCATTGGCAGTTAGTAATAAATTCTATATATGCTGCTTTAACAGATAATTTGTTATATTGATAATCAGTCTCCTTCTAGGTAATCTCCTGACCTCGCTGCCTGCTGCCTTCATTTGACTTTTGCAATAAATAACTGAAAAGAATTAAAATTTCTAAGGAGTGCACTACATCCATAACCCTGATCTTGAAATATACTACTCCCAAGGTTGCTCTATCTCAGAAAAATGGGAAAAACATTTATTTCCTTTCCTCTGAAATAGTGCAAAATTAATAGTAGCACATTTAGTCACTGGTGATGTTGAAGCAGGGCACTGCACTAATGACAGCAGGGGGCATAGCACTCCCCCCTAAGAAAAAGTAAATGTAATTTCTGTCTCTGTCTCTGTTTTCTGTCTGATCCTGTCTCATCATGTGAACCACAATGGTACAAGGGGTGCGGGGAATCTTGTCAGCGGAAGATCAATATAGACTTCTAAGTCTAAGGAATAGTCTAACTAATATTATATTATCTCTGTCTGATATACAAATTTATAAGGAATATCCTTTACCCATTGATGCAACGCTCATCTCTGTTTTATTTTAGAGTATCCAACTTACCTGTGGGTGTTCCTTGAAAGTATATAGTTTCTGTGGTCTACTTAATGACCTGTTTTGAGAGCCATATTAGATCATCCATCAAAAAGAAAAAAAAATGCATTGCCACAGAAAAAGTACAGGAGCAGGGGTTGATTTCCATACATCTTCAGCAATTGAATGTCATATTGTCCATGTGTTTGCTGCACTTTAGAGTGCATGTACATTGTGTCACATCAAAGCCCTGGAGTCAACAGGTACTAGTAAATGCATGAGGAATACTAGCTGCACAGTAAACATAGTGGTGAAATATCCATTATGTGATATTATAACTATTTAGTAGCAAAACACAGCACTCAAGAATCAAGTGATGGCTTTTTTGTATAATCTCCTGAAATGCAGAAATTACTCAAGGTGTGGTCTGACCATTGTATTGTAGAGTGGAAACATTATCTAATTGCTTTTGCAGGCTATCATCATGATGTTATCTCCCATCATTCTGATTGTTGCTGCCACTGTTGTCTTTTTCTGCTCCTAGTGGTCAAAATTAGGTATAAGCAACACCCCTAGATCTTGCTTCTTCTTTTTTACCCTTTCCTCCCAGCTGATACTTCACAGCAGAGTTACCACAGGTGTCACCTTCCTACCCACTTGATTAGCCTTTTCCCATCATTCCCTAGACCCTTTCCCCATCCTCTAGTGCTGCACCTATCCTTGCATTATCAGGGAAGAGGCTGATCCTATTTTCTTTTCCCTTGGATAACCACACTGATGATTACTTGATGCAGGACAGATTATCACAGTGCTACACTAGTCGCTACAATCCAGTTCATCAGTCTCGGTCCTACCACCAATCAGTCTTATTCCTACCAACAATCATCCTTGGTCCTATCACCAATCAGTCTCACTCCTACCAACACTCAGCCTCAGTCCTACCACCAATCAGAGTCAGTCCTACCAACACTCAGCCTCAGTCCTACCACCAATCAGTCTCAGTCCTACCACCAACCTCCCCTAACTTAGCATCCTATGTTGGACTGAGTCAAAGACTTTAATGAAGTCCAGGTAGAATGTATATACTGGTACTCCTGGTGACATCTCCACTGTGGGCCAGTAATCAAGGAGCCTGAATAGTCACCACTGACACTGGAGAGGGATGCTCACTTGAAAAAAAAATGGAAGCACCCAGTATTTCTAGATGCATCTCTCTATATCAAGCACAGTTTACCTTAAGAGTATACAGGGAGCACACTCAGTCCATGGGCTGTTTTTTCCTCTCTCTCTCTCTCTCTCTCTAGATCCTCAACAAGACTCCCCACTGGCACAGCTATTGAGCTGAGTCCTCAACTGAGTGTCCAAGCCAAGTCCTCCACCACTCTGTCTGTGAAACCAGTGCTTTGTGTGTGTCCCTGCTCCAAGCAGCTGACACATACACTTTTGGAGATTTGATTTTCACACACACACACACACACACACACACACACACACACACACACACACACACACACACACACACACACACACACACACACACACACACCTGAGAAAGGTTGACACATATTTACTAGCTATGGCCTCTTCTGCCCAGACTGTAAGGTAGTTACACTGCCACCAGACACTCCAAAGAAAGCTACTGTAAGGCTCTTACAACGGTACACAATTATACTGAGTGAAATTAATGCTAATACAAATTGTAGTATTTGGCCAATGCAGTAAGTCTTTCAGGAGTGGCTGCAGTGTCAACAAATAGATATAAGTACTCTTAAAGTTTAAAATATTCTCTAAAGGTCCAGTCACAATGAAAAGTTTAAATATATTTAATAAGAAATAATAAATGAACATGGAAATACTAAATATCTTACAACAAACACCATTATTTCAACCACAGAAAATATTAAAATAACACAGAAGAATAGTCAGACAGATACAGAAAAACAGTACTTATTTTCCTGACTGATCTAAAGAATTACTATTCCCTGGTTCACTTATTACAGCAAGGCAAGATGAAGTAGGTGAGGGGTCCTTCTTTGTCAGGTTCCAAGAACAAACTGCTCTGAGACTTCAGTCTCACCTAGTATTAAAATATCATTTTAGTGATGAATTACAGAATGACATCATTTACATTTGGTCATCTAACTTCTGGTTCCCATGCTACCTTCTTGGTTAGAAGCTGCCAGGATTTAGCACTTATATGTCAATAATAAATACACGCAAAGCTTGCTAAGATGTGTTACAGCTTCTGGAAGTCATAAAACAATTTCAAACCTCCACCCTTCCTGAGTAGCAATTACTCCACCCCAAAGACCATACAGAATCTTCCTAGTACAGACTTTTTTGTCTCTGGCTGCAATGAGAAGTGTAAGATACAATATTTATGGCCTAAGCCAAGTCATTTAATTTCAAACTATTTTCAAAGTTAGCTGAACTGAGATTAACCCCTTCCAGTATCCTTTGTTACAATATATACATTTCAACAATTATAATAATACATGTATAGTTCTTCCTCTGTCCAGCAGGGCACACTGTTGATACATTTTTTAACACAAACAACTTTACAAATACATTTTCAACATAAGCATCTGTACAAATCAGTTTGGTATACACATGACATGTAATTCTTTACAGAATTCCAGCTAATTGTGCTGGCATATGTCACACATCCACTGCCCTACTTCTCTGGCACAGTTGACAATACATCACATTGTCACATCTCTCCCCCCTTTGAAGACTCAAGCTACTTTCTCAAGTGACCCTGGGAGAAACATTGCTTGAGAGGAATGAGCCTGTCTGTGAATACATTAACATATACCCTGTCTTGAGAACCCATCTGCATTGGCATTGCTGTCCCCACTACAGTGTTGCACTGTCATGTCATATGCCTGCAAACACAGGCTCCACCTTAGTAACTTGGCATATTGCTGGGTAGCTCAATATAGCCATTGATCTCCCTCAGACTCCTCCTGCCTCCTACTGCAAATACTTAACACAAGGGCCACTCTATCATGGTAAGGCTTCATCATGTTAATATGGTACAGTTTGTGCCCCTGCCTCCTGCATAGTAGTTCTACCATGTAGTTAGTATCACTGACCTTCCTTACCACTTTGAAGGGTCCCTCCCAAGCTGTCTGCAGCTTATTGTGTCTGACAGGAATAACAACCATAACCTGCTGTCAAACAGCATACTATTGGGCTTAAGCATTCCTGTCATACCAAACCTTTTTCAGCTTGTGGGGCTTCTGCCAGCTTCTCCTGGGTCAAGGTCATAAGCTCGCTAAGCCTTGTCCTGAGGTTTAGTGACATATGCCACAACAGATTCCTTGTGGGATTCACACTCACCCTCCCACTCAAAATGAATAAAATCTAAAGGCCATCTCGCCCTATGCTCATACAGTAACTCAAATGGTGAAAACCTATGGATTTCTGAGGCACCTGCCTGTATGCAAACAGCAGATGGGGCAAATATTTGTCTCACTCTCTCTGTTAAACTGGTCTGCAAATGCCTGTAGCATGGTCTTTAGTGTACAGTTTAACCTCTCCACAAGACCATTAGCCTGGGGATGGTAGGGGTGGTCTTTAGGTGTTTCACTCCACAGTGCTTCCACAGACAAGCCAGCAGGTCTGAAATGAAATTGACACCTCTACCAGTCAGTATTTCTCTCGGGAAACTTACCTCACTGAAAATCTCTAACAAAGCATTTGCCACTTTCTTTGCCTTGATGGAGGACAAAGCCACTGCCTCAGGGTATCTAGTAGCATAATCTACTACCATCAAGATATACTTCTTCCCTGTAGAACTTGGGGTATGCAGAGGCCCCACAATATCCCTAGCTACCCTCTGAAATGGCTCCTTTATCACAAGCAAAGGCTTCAAAGGAGCATTGACCTTGTCATCCCTTGCAGTTCCAGGCCAATGAAAGTTCTGCATAATATGTCTCTTAGTACACTTTATGCCCATATGACCTGCAAAAGGAAAGTCATGGGCTAAGGCTAGACATGCCAGACAGTAGGCTGTAGGCACTACCAAGTGTTGTATTGCCTCACCCTCTAACCATCTCTCAGGGGTCCGTTCTCTATGCAGTATCCCTTTATTCCAGTATACAGACTCCCCTTTTCCTTGAGAATCAGGTGCCTCCCTCGCTACCTCCCTCAAGCCTCATAGTGTAGGCTCCAAGATCTGAGACTGTATCAAGTGTATCTTTGTAACTCTTCCCAGCTCCCCTTCCACAGGTAGTCTGGTATCGTCTGACTGTGGTGTCTCACTGTCAGTCTAGGTACTACCACTCACTTCTTCCCTTACAGTCACTCTGTCCAAGGGAACATCAGCACCTACCAGCAGCTGTCACTGCTACAGGGTACCTCCCTACCTGAAATAACCACCTCACCAGCCCTAGCTTCGGGTGTGGTGTCTGCCTGGGTCTCCCCCAGGCTACCAGACCCATATGCCTGTCTCCAGCCTGACTGCATGTAACTGCATGCACACCAGGTACTGCACTATCAAAATCATTCCCTATCAAGACATCAGCAGGGATATCTTCAAACACACCTACTTGCTTGCTTCTATTTCCAACCTCCCAGTCAAGGTGAACCCTGGACAAAGGCATTTGGAATAGGGTCCCTCCTAAAGCTCTGACTGGAGTGGATTGGCTAAGCAAATACTGTTCCTCTTTAACCACTGCAGGCTTCACAATGGTTATGTCACATTCTGTGTCTCTCTTAGTAGTGGCCTGTTTTCTATCCACTAAGATAGGATATAAACTCTGGTGATAGTTTGGTACCCCTGTTGTCTCCAGGCAGCTTACCACTGGCATACTGTTATTCCCACTGCTGACTCCCCCACCTTTTTCTCTCCACCTTGCCTCAGTGGACATCTATATCATACATGGCCCCACTGGTTACATTTAAAACATTTAACCCTTGAGCCTGGCTGTGTACCTAAACTAGTGCCCCCCCCTTTACTGGTGGAGTCTGTTAAGATGGTATAAGCTGCCTACCATGGGCTCCTTTATATCCATGTGCAGCACTGGGTATCCCTTTCCTGTGCAGGGAAGCCCTGCTCGCTAAGTACAGATCCCCTTTTTCTCCCAGCTCATCTGCAGAGTTGCATTCTTGGCCTGCCAACCACATTCTCATGACCTCAGCAATGTGCTAAGTGCTTGCTCCCTCACCAAAAGGTCTGCCAGCCCTTCAATAGTGGTGACTTGACACCCACTCATCGACCTATGAAAATAAGTGCTTAACTCAGTCTTGCCTCTATGCTGACAAAACTTTTTTCTTCTGTAAGCTTCAGGTGTTAACTTAATACATTCTAGCAAACAACATTGGACTGTATCATAATTTAAACAATCAGTGTCAGACAATTTATAAACAGCAGTTACAGCATTACCATGGAGTAAGGGAGTCTGGAACTGTACCCAGAGCCCTTGGTCAGCATTATACTGTTTACATACTCTTTCAAATATATGAATACAACTATCAAAAGTATCACCCTCTGTAAATTGATGAAGAAATTTAATGACCTCTATTTCTTCTGGGGTTCAGTTATTCCCTTCCCCATTACCTCATGACCCTGGTGAAGAGTCAGCATCTCCCTGTCATATTGATGCTGCTTCTCATTTTCTTCAGAATTGAAACACCTCAGTCTCTCATCCTCTTCATCCTCCAAACACTGCAGTCTCTCTTCTGATACTAATTCCATCTGTTTCTACTTTTCTTCAGCCTCCAAATGCTGCAGTCTCTCTACTGATTTTAATTCCAAACATTTGGCCTCCAGTTCAAGTCTCTTTAACTCTAGATGGAATTTTAAGTCCTCTGTGGAAAAGGTGAACTGTCCTGTTTCTGAGGGCTGCAAATTCCATCACTAGACTAGTTATCCTCCTGGTTGCTGGTCTGAGCTGTGACTAAGGCTGAAATAATTTCCTCTTTAGTCAGGCTGCACCAGTCCTTTGATTTCACACACCTTGGACAAATGTTTCTTTCTCAGCTTTTCATAATCCTCTGCTGACATCTTTGCCTGCTTTCCCTGACTAAACTAAACTAACAAAATATATAAAACTGTTGTGATAAAGAAACTTTGTATGTTTACCTTGGGGCTGCTGAGAGGAAACACCTTTAATGGCAACTGCCTACAGACTACTGATGTTCAATTAATATCCACACCACTACTTACTAATATGTGATGCCCCCACTCTGGGCCAGTAATCAAGGAGCCTGAATCCTTACTACTGACACTGGATAGGGACAGTCACTTGGAAGAAAAATAGATACACCCAGTATTTCCAGATGCATGTATGTATCAAGCACAATTTCCCTTAAGAGCACACAGGGAACACATTCATACCAGGGGCTGGGTTTTCCTCACTTTCCAGATCCCCAGTAAGACTCCCCACTGGCACAGCTATAGAGTTGAGTCCTCAGCCAAGTGTCCAGGTCAAGTCCTCCAAAACTATCTCTATGAAACCAGTGCTTCATGTCTCTACTCCAAGCAGCTGACACATACACTCTTGGAGATTTGATTTTCATACACACACACACACACACACACACACACACACACACACACACACACACACACACACACACACACTCCCCTCCACACACCTGGGAAAAGCTGGCACAGATTTACTAGCTATGACCCCTTCTGCCCAGACTATAAAGTAGTTACACTGCCACAAGAAACTCCAAAGCCAGCTACTCTAAGGCTCTTACAAGGGTACCCAATTATACTGAGTGAAATGAATATTAATACAAATGATAGCATTTGGCCAATGCAGTAAGGCTTTCAATGTCACAAAATAGATATGTCATTTTAAAGTTTAAAATATTCTCTAAAGGACCAGCCACAATGAAAGGTTTAAACATATTTAATAATAAATAATAAAAGAACATGAACATACTAAATATCTATTTACAATAAACACCAGAGTTTCAAGCACTGGAAATATTAAAATAATTCACATAGATACAGAAAAAACAGTACTTAATTAATCTCACTATATTTTCCTGACTGATCTAAAGAATTACTATTCCCTGGTTCACTTACTAGAGCAAGGCAAGATGAAGTAGGTGAGGGGTCCTTCTTTGTCAGGTTCCAAGAGACTACTCTAAGACTTCATTCTCACCTAGTATTAAAATAGCATTTTAGTGGTGGATTACAGAATGACATCAGATACATCTGGTCATCTGACTTCTGGTTCCCATGCTACCCCCTTGGCTAGAAGCTGCCAGGATTTGGTACTTATGGTGTCAATAATACACACACATAGAGCTTGCTAAGATCTGCTGCAGCTTCTGGAAGTCAAAAAACAATTTCAAACCTCCACCCTTCCAGAATAACAATTAGTTCACCCCAAAGACCGTACAGAAAGCTTTCTAGTACAGACTTGTTGTCTCTGGCTGCATTGAGAACTGTAAGATACAAATTTATGGCCTAAGCAAGGTAACATAATTTAAAACTATTTCCAAAGTTAGTTGGACTGAGATTAACCCCTTCTCTTCCAGTATCCTTTGTTACAATATCTACATTTCAACAGTTACAGTAATACATGTATATTTCTTCATCTGTCCAGCAGGGCTCACTGTAAATACATTTTTAGCACAAGCAGCTTTACAAATACATTTTCAATACAAGCATCTGTACAAATCAGTTTGATATACAAATGGCTTGTAATTCTTTACAAAATTCCAGCTAGCTCTGCTGGCATATGTTACACATCCACTGCCCTACTTCTCCTGGCATAGATGGCAATACACCACACCATCACTCTCCCCTGTCAAGTTCACCAGTAATCAAGTTAAAAAAAACAGTTAAGGACTGACTGACAGCTACTTCTGTTGATAAACACATGATGATTGCTGTCCTAAAGATTACAGTTCCATGGAAAGAGTACTACCAATCCCTATGAGAATCACTGTATGACTTTCCCTGCCACTGTAGTTATGCTGATAGGTCTGTGCTTTCTTAGATCTTTCTTGCTCCATTCATCATGGACATGTCCAAGTTTACTACACTTATTGTCTTCCAGTCCCCAGGTTCTTCTACACTAGACTGTTAACTGTTGAATATATCTACAAATCCAAAACAGTTTCCAGATATCTGAGGATTCTGGGTTGGTATCCCATCTTCTTTCTGCTTCAAATATTCCAATGCCAGCTAGTTTCTGGTCCACCTCCTCCCTGTCTGTATTGGTGGCTGTCTACTGTTCTTTCCTTTCTGCCCTCCCGCCCTGTCATCCTGGCACCTTTCCCTTGCTTTCCTTTGAGAAGACTGGAGCAAAATATTAATTGGTATCCACTGTACTTTCTAAGTATTCTTTGAGCTCCTTCTCATTTTTGCCCAGTGTGGCTAGTTCTGATCTTCCTTTCTTTTTTGCTTTGTACATGCAAACCCTTGTCTCCTCTCTTGATCCACTTTGCTCTCTTTCAGCTTTTATATTTGCTGTACCATCTTTGTTATCCTTCTGCTAGCCTCTAACACTGTGATTCCCCACATCACTATCCCTCCTTTTTTCTGAAGGCATTTGTTCTTGGCCTAAATGTGAGTCTCACCATCCTATATAACAACATTAGACTTCATTTTTTTTTGCTTTTTTGCTTATTGCTTACACTTGTTTGTTTGCACTTGTTTGTTTACTCTGTCAGTTTGACCCTAGTATCTTAGCACATCGTTGACCTTCTTCTCTAATCCAGTATCCTAAATCTCAGTCTGTTGTCTTAGCCTTTATATTCTTACACTTTCCCCTGCTGTGAGCCTCATTATGAATCACACAGTGGAATGACCACTATTGGCTAGCAGCACTTTTATCTGTACATCCATGACACCCTCTGCACTGATTAAGACCACACCTGCAATTCTAACCTTTCTGCTGCAGTCCTGCAAAGGTTGGCTGAAGCCTATCATTGTACAAGGCCTCATTCCCACTCCATCCCAAAACTCAGAATCCCCCCTCATGTTGGCTCCAGATTACTTGAGAAAGAGGTTTAATGTGAAAGCTTAGAGCTGACTCTTTTATTGTATTAAACATTTAACCCTTGTATATTGTGCTGTTTTTTGTTAGTTTAGCTATGATTGTGTCAATAGTAGCCTTTTATTCATAGCCGGCCTTAGGCATAGGCCAACTAGGCGGCCGCCTAGGGCGCCGCTCTAGTAGGGGCACTTTTCCAGTATTTATTTGGTGTAGGTAGACCAGGATGGGGGCACCAGTTGGTGTGATGGGGGGCACCATGGAGCCCTTTTGCCTAGGGCACCAGTTGACCTAAGGCCACTCCTGCTTTTATTCTGCTGAGAAATTATGTTTGTGTTGTTGATTGTTACATTAACAGAAGCTCCAAGTTGTTTTCCATTTCAGTTTTTACTTCATTGAACTTAAGAACAAAATTCTATCAAGCAGAAATTACTACACAGTGAAACCATGTTGTAACTGGTGATTGCCAAAATAAGAGCATGAAATGCCACTAATAACTGCTGCTGAACTAGACTGCAGGCCTAAAAGACAAGATGACTGTCCACAGTGCTTGTGATAAGGGTTCACTAGCAGGGTAAGAGCACTAGAAAGTTGAACAAACAATGAGGGACTGAATATCTTACTGACATCTCTTAATCAATGAAGGAAAGGTGGGAGCATGGAATATGATTGTTGAACTCCAAATATATTTGATACAACACAGACAACATGCAGATACACACATACTCTAATCTGCAGCATTGGTCTCAATGCACTATATGCACTATATACTATTAATATAACAGAAGGCAGTTTTGAAAAAAAATCAACTTGGGGTGCATCAAAGGGTTTTGTTCCCATACCTGATACATCAACATCAGGCTTAATAATAGCATTGCTGAAACGCACTAAATATGGTGGGAAAAGTCATTGGGGAAAAAACAAATCTTTTATGCACATATGTCAGAATGGACTTTTGATCAAAATATTGATCTCAAGTCAATTTTCTGCAACACTAGAGCTAAGTAATAATACTTTTGGGGTGAAGGGAATGTAACCATTGCAGGGAGAGTGGTGGGAGTGGGTTCAGTATCCCATGGAAGAAAAGTAATTCCTGAAACTTTTCCCTAAATTGACTTAGTATTTTTACCAAAATTATGCTTTAGCTACCAAAGTCTAAGATGTAGGATTATAGTGTGTATGCATGTGTGTTGAGGGTAGTGTATGATTGCACTGTTAGAAAATATGAGCCCTCTTTCACTGTTAATCTTTATACCCCTGGGACTAGGATGTAAGGGTGTCAAAGATAAAGGAAACATGGGCTATGAAAATGTAATGTCTCAGCTGGATACAAAAAATATTTAAATCTGATATCATCTTTTCTGACAAGGGTAATATTTGTACTACTAGCTTTTCTAATAACTATGAAAATCTCACACTACATAACCGAGAATTGCAGTCATTATGTAGGCAATTCTGACGACACCACCTATCCGTTTAACTAAAAATCTCACTCTCATCTATTTCATTGTTCACAACATCAATAATAAACGGTCCTAACTTAAATTAATTGCTATCACTGAATCTTGACTCTTCTCATATTCCTCTTCATTTTACTTCCAATTGTACATTTTTTACAGATAACAGAATTTCCTCAAGACAAAATGGTGGTGTTGCACTATTTCTCAGTGATGATGCTTTTCACAGTCTCACACTCATTGCAAAAAATGGCACCACTTCTGACAATGACCCTAAATGGATATTAGTGCAAGCATGTCCTTGGAGGTTATGCTAAACTATTCATTGTTGTTTTCTAAATTCCACCCCTTCTTTATTTCCATTTTTGAGCCTATCTTAAGTAGCATCATTCAACGCAAAAAACATCATGAACTTCTAATTGTTGATGCTATAAATCTTAACTGGTTAGGCTCCATGAAACCCCAACTTGACAGATTGCTTTCTCCCATAGTCTCACTCGAATAGTCACTGAAACTGACTAGGCTCAGTTTTGCCAACTCCAAATTCTCTCTTCTTCACAGAGTCCTTACTAAAACTCTTGATAAACTTCTTGATCTTCAAATCCTCCTTAATTCCCTAAGTGACCACTGCCCCATCCTTACCTCCATCTCACTCAAAAGTAAAAAAAAACACTATTTCAAGTCATCCAGTGTGGCTCTATCTTTGACAATCCCAACTGTTTATCTCCAAACGTTCAAATACCGAATGAGCCCCACTGTATGCCTGTACTGATCCAGTCTCTACTACATTTACCATCTATAACATGCTTTCTCCCATTCAAGACAGACTCTGTTCTATCAGAAATGTTAGGGAACATCATTTATCTAATCCCTGAATTACTGAAAATATCAGGCACCTTATAAAACTTGGTGATAAATCCTGGTCTGACTGGCAAGCCAATCTTGCTAGTCAAGACAAACTCAACAATTATCTTAAACAGAAAAAAGAGACCAGATTTCTTACAAATGAGGCAAAGCTGAATACTTTAGGAAAATTCAAAGGACAATGGTAGAGTGGTGCAGTGGTAGCATTGTCGTCTCACAGCAAGAGGCTTTCTGGTTTGATTCTCGGTGCTCCTTGTCTTTGTGTGGGTTTCCTCTGGGTACTCCAGTTTCCTCCCACTTTACAAAGACATGTATCTGGAGCATTTCTCCCCTGGCCTCTGCTGAAAATTGGCTTTATTCCAAGTCAGACTTTCCTGGTAAACAAATGTTAAACAAAATAAATAAACATTAGGGCATCCCAAGAAATTCTTAACTGTTCTAAAAAAGCTTGCTTCTGCCACTCTCTTTCCAAACACCAATACTGCTCAGAGTCCCCACCCCACTCCTCAAAGAAATAAGAGAAAACACCAGCTATCAGTTTCATTTCACCAATCCCATATTCATCAATCCCCTCTTACTACACCCTCCATTCCTCTACATAGATTTCTTGAATACCTTCCTTTTTACTACAAGGTTATCACTAAAACAGATTTAGAAAAATTACTAGAAAAAAAACCCTCCATTGCTTCTGTCACCCACTCTTTCATTCTATTCATTCAGACATTATTAACCTTGGCAGTAAATGATACAGTAAATCCATCACATTCATCTTTAATTTAACCCTTATAGCCAGCATCTTACCCCACAGCTTTAAACACACACTATTGTCATACCCGCACTAAATGTCTCCTTCCCTTCCTCTGCCAATGATTTCTACTCTATCTCTTAACTTTTGCCCCCTCATTAAAATTATTCAAAAATCATTTGCAATGAAATTCTTGACTACAACTCCAAGTACACCATTCTCAATCAGAGACAGCATGGATTCTGGTCAAATTATATTAGTACCACTGCCATGTTGTCTCTTGCTAATCACATCTTCTCCAATATGGAGATGAGTAAAATCACTTGAGTGATATGAAGCCTTTGACACTGTTGATTGTTCTCTTCTGGTTCAGAGACTAATGAAGCAGGTTTCTCTAATGATATCCTGAAATGGTTCAAAAATTCTCTCTCAAATCACACATTCTATCTCATGGACATAACAACACCTTTCACAAAGGTGTCACTCAAGGCACTGTTCCCAGTCCATTTCTCTTCTCTCTTTTCCTAGATGACTTTCCCTGGGACCCCCCTCATACCAGCTGGATCCTCTATACAGATGATATCATTTTCCATAAAGAGAACATGGCTCCTTTGAACTTACAGAATGAACTCCAGTGTGACTTTAGCTCCATCTGGAACTGGATGCACAAATACAAGCTAAATATTAATACTAATAACAGTTCATTAATGCTTTCTGGCACACACCAAAAACTAAAGCAGCACACACAATGTGCTTTCATTACAGAGCCTTCTAATCCTTCCGTACCTCTGGTTGCTGACCAGAGATACCCAGATCTCATATTTGATTAGGATCTCTCTCTCACAAACATGTTGAAATCCAAATTCATAAAGTTTTACCTCAATTATGACTGCACTGCAAGATCTTTCAAGATGAAGACAACTAGAGTGATGAATATAATCCTCAAATGGCCAGAAGATTAGGACATGGAAAGGGTGTACAGAGGCAGTGAAAAGTCATCAAGCATTCAACCAGTAGCAGTAAGCAGAGGAGATTCTGGCTACTCTAAAAGGTGATTTTGAAGCACAGTACACCCTCAACTATAGATGTTAAGAAGATGGCATATGTTAGTATATGTAAGCGGTATAACTCTGATGGTTATGAATGCATTGTCAGTAATGTGTATATAGTATGGATAAAGCTTACTTTTTATAACTAGACATAGGGTTACCATCTGTACCTTCTGTCATACAGCAGTCTTAATCAGGGCATATCTGTACTGCAAAAAACATGAAAATAATTGATATCCTGATATTTTAGTAGAAACAATATTTTAGTACTTTCCTCTAAATATTGCAGGAAAGCTATTATACTGCATCTGAAAATTTTGATATCATATAAAACAAAACAAACAATGACAATTTCACAACAGCTGGCCATTATTTTGATAATAAAGTAAAAAAAAATATTTTGCATAGTTTGAGGGTATGCTTTGTTCTGTAAAATTCTGTTTCCATTAGGAATGCCCCACTCTGGGAATCTGCAAAGGTGGCAACCCCAATGTTTCTGTGCCACTAGATACACATGAAGTACATCACGGCTTACATCAAATTATCATCACTGGAGACAGTAGCACATCATTAAGTAAGAGTGAGCAGTCTGTGTACCATGAGGAGAGTTCAGCAACATGCAGCGGTGCAGTCACAGCCACAGCATAATGCTTCATCTAAAATGGCTGAGTCAGACTTGGGTAGCACAAGTGGTTACCAGTCACCATCTCAAGGCCTGCTGAAGTTCTGGGGAAGGTGAACAATGACATTAGAAGTGCATTAAATGAAAAAGGGCAGAGATGTGTACTTTTGGGCAGTTGGAATTTTTTGTGAATGTTTTACTAAAAATTGCAATTCCTCTGTCAAAAGCATTTTTATGTATGTAAATATGTGTGCAAGTATGTATGTGTTTATGTAGTTGCATAAGAAATAAAATAAAATAAAGTAGAGAAAATAACATGATAAAAATGGCAATATAATTACTTAATATGTTAAAATAATAAACTAGGACAAATTATCCATGCATTCATTCATTTATTCATTCATTCATTCATTCATCCATTCATTCATTTATTCATTAATTCATTCTCTGATTGCCCACTTAATCTAACTGCAAGTTTTTTGAGAGTCATAGGTTTTCCTAGCATTTAGCTGGTACAAGGAAGAGGGACTAATCCTAAGTGTACCAACAAGTCATTGCAGCACATAAAAACTGCACAGCACATACACCCTTGGGTACTTTTTGAGGAACACCATTTCATTAATGGTGCATCATCTGAATGTCGGAGAAAACCAGCACACTAGACAAAAACCCATGAGGATACAGGGAGGATGTGATTTAAAAAGGCACCCTAACTGACAACCAGAATGGAATACCACGCACTATAGGGGAGAAATACTAACAAATGCACTATGTGCCACTCTAAAATAAACTGATAACAAAAAACAAGGTCACTAAGTAGGTTAAGAAAAGCTTTCTTAAGAAGATAATATTTACGAGATATGGATATGTCTATAGTACAGATGGATGAACAGTGGATATGTCAATGGTATGGAATGTCAGTACAGGTAAGTGGGGTTTGGGGGTGAGAGTGTATGTATGTGAGTTAGGGTTAGAGTTGGATATGAGTGAGGGATGGGTGTTATGTGTTTGTGTGTGAGTTTGTGCATTTTAGGGTAAGGGTTAGGTTAGAGGACAGATGTAGTGTTGTTTGTGTGTGGTTATGAATATTTGTGTATCTCAGTCTGTCTTGTGTGGTGGCAGCACTACAGGAAGGGTTTAATTATTTTAAGGTGATTAAGGTGTAGGGTTAGGATTGGAGGAAGGGTCAGTGTTAGGGTTAGGGTTAGCACCGATTACTAAGGTGATGCAGGGTTGTGCTTGAAAAGGGTCTTTGGGCCAGTGAACTTACTTGGTTAACAAATATATAAATAAAATAAATATAGCTGCTTCACCAAGTTTGACAACTAATGGTTAAGAAAAATTCATTAAGAAGATGAGGGGAGCCTTGCCCCATGAATGGGAAGCTTTAAAGCCACCCTTCAGGAAATGTTTGTAAAAAGGATCTTTTGACACTATTTTTCATTTGTTTTTCATTTAAAACATATTTATTAATGCTTTTCAAATATGTTAAGTAATATAAATAAATAATTATTCACATCTATTTACATACTTTCCATCAACAAGATTTTTTTTAATTCATTTAAAAATAACATTATTTACAAATACTTTTCAACAACAAGAATATTGAAAATTCAGTTAAAAAGAATATTATTTACAATATTTACATGGCTAAATTCAGTGTATGACACTATCTGCATTTTGACACATTGACAGGATGGTTTGTTTGCTTGAAATTTGAACTGCAATGACCGATCCATCTTAAAATGTGAGTTGAGTCATTACATAACATCATGTTATCAGGTCTGGAAGAAAAATTCATATTGATGATATAATTTGTTCAGAATTTCTGCAAGCAGTCAACTGCTGCCTCTTCCATTTTTCCATCTCCTTTCTTCCCAAAGTGCCCCAGGCTTTCTTTACAGCCACCTTAGAACTGCATTCAGCCAGCCATTAGACCAACCAAACTAGTACTTCATTAGGTCACAACTGCATTTAGTACAATTTTTCTTTAGCAATGGGTACCTCCCACCCCCTCCCGAATTTATGACCTTGTGGTCCCCTGTTCATATTCTTTATGACCTTGTGACCTCGTGGTCACAGAGTATGTCCTAATTCCTCCTAAGGTCACAATCATTCTCATGAAAGAACTGAGTATGCTGTTTGCGGAGGTCTTATTGCTTTACACCTAATGCATCACTGGTCCTCTAATCGTGACTTTCAGATCCTTTCTCTGGTTAGGATGCATCAGTTCCACTGCTTCCCAATCTATACTTAACCTTGGGTTTGTCATGACCTTGATTTTAGTCCTTTACATTTATCACTATTAAATCTTCATTCACATTCTTTTCTAAAATATAGTATGTTTAGACAAATTCCTTTTAAGGCTTTGTTCATTACTTTTTATTGTGCATCCTACCATGGCATCATCTGTAAGCAGGGTGGTTCTGCTCTGATTGTCTTCACATATGTCTGAGATACGGAATTCCACCAGTAAACTCCATGGATCACTACTAGTTATACTCTTTTCTGCTAATAATGTTATCTGTGATCACTCTTCAAGTCTTTCCATTTAACCTTGCTTCCTCCATCTCAGTATTCCTATCCTAATCCCTAACTCTTGGACTTTACCAAGACGTCTGCTTCATATTCTGAGTTGAATACCTTACTGAAGTTAAGAGTGGCCAGAGCTTTTGGGACCCAGCTGTTTAGTCTGGTGGTAATCAATAATATAAATGAATTAAAATGTGCATTCAGCATACTTTATCTAATAAAACTATCCTGGCTTACATGTTGGAGTTGTTGTCCTCCTGGCATATAACCAACCACTCTGTGAGAATTTTTCTACCATCTTCTTTGCTGCAAACATCAGGCTCATTGATCTGTAGTTCCTGTAAGGCAGATATGCTACTTCCTTTGTGGAGGATCTAATAGTACAGTCTTCTTTAACATCACTGGCATTCTTCATTGATCAAGGGATTATTGAAAACTTTTCTCAGTAGAGGCACCAGTACCATGCCTCATGTCTATGGATTTTAAGTGGTAATTTATCTGGTCCATTGTTCTGGCCCTCCGTTTGCCTGACAAGCTGTATGTCCACACTTACAGAGAAAGGATCATGCTGTTTGTCCATGTCTTGCGTCTGATCCCCACCCCATTCCTCCTCACTTTATTCTCCAATTCTCTCATAAACACAGAGGAAAACATCGGTTCAATATCTCAGCTTCCTCCTAGCTGTTCTTATTTCCCTGCTTTTATTGGTTAGCTTACAGAACCCCCTTTCCCCATTACTTGGTCTCCATTATGTGCAAAACCTTTTACTCCCTTATCTTACCCATTTTCATCATCAGTTCTACCCTGTGTTTGTCTTCTGTGAGTCCCTATTACCCTTTTTCTCTAGTTTGAGTGTACTCTTTTTTCCCCATCTTTGGCTCCCTGACTTTATCTTTATATACCAGTTCTTTCTCTGTCAGTCCTTTCTTTAATCAGATGGGTTTCCTCTGTTTCTTCTTCTTGGTTCTTCTCCTTGCCCACTTTTCTATTGCTTCTCTCCTATTTTTCCCAGCACTTTCTGAAAGCTGTTTACCCCACCCTATTGTTCCAGGTTACTCATCCTATCATACATTCAGACCCTAAACTGTGGGCAGCAAAGCAATAGGATATGGAGTTGCAATATATATTAAAGACATACACACTTCAGGACTGGTCAAACAGTATGATGCATAACAGACACTCCAGGTGCAGTTAACCATTGACAAGACCCTATTTAAATCATAGTTAGCTACAGGCCCCCAACTTTGACTCAATATGCCCACTGCACCTATCCAGACCTCTTCGAATTTATCAAGATTCAACTCTTTACCCTGATCCTGGGTGACTTTAACTATCCAACCATAGACTGGAAGAACTACTCATGCCAAAACACAAATGTCCTGAGATTCTTTGACTTCGTCAATGCAAATGCCTTGAACCAGCTGGATTACACCCACACAAGAAGTGATAATATCTTCGACTTGGTATAAACCAACATGAGTGACCACTGGAACATCCCTACAATGTCATGCTCCCTAGTAAGATCTGACCACAAAGCAGTCACTTTTGAAGTCACCATCTCCCCCAACCCCCCACCCCAACTAGCGTCAAACAAAAAATCTTCTCCAAAGCTGATTACAACCTCCTGAGGGAAGTTATAAACAATTTCACAGCCCCTTCTCCCTCCATAGGAACTAGTTCATATGTCCAAACCTACACCAAAGTACTATATAAGCATTTATATAGCTGCATGGTTAACCTTGGTCAAATGTGAGGCCATCAGTACTGGGAGAGTCTACTTTTTTCTTTGTGTTCATTAACTATCTACTGTTAACAGCCATGGTAAAAAGCCCTATTAATGCAATGCAGTATTTCACAGTTCATAAACACATTAACTCCTATGAGAAAAGACCACATTATCTCCTAATATGGGTGTCTAATCTCAATTAACTACTGAGGTTTGCAGACCAGCACTTCCTGTGCTAGTTGACATTGTTGAATAAACTAACTGCAGAACGTTGAATGATAGAAAAGAAACACTTTTTGAAAAACCACTTTAATACAAAGCAAAGCTTTTGGGCAGAACCCTTCTTCAATACTAATACATTTAAGTCTAAAGACTGAAAGCTTATATATAGGTCTAACATCACATGACCAGCAGCCAAATGAATTCATGTGACAACAAAAAACATAAAAATACAAATCACATATTTAAAATACACAGTGCAAATGACATATATAAAAAGCATATATAAATCATTTTATATAAAGAATTGTTTAAAAAAAGGAATTGTTAAGAAAGGAATTTTTTAAAAAACAGACTCAACATATTTTAGTGTTACGTAGTTTCACTAATATAGGTTTTAAGCTAACCTTATTATTAAGGCCAGGAGGTGAGTCAGCAGCTAACCTCAGAATCCATTCAAATTCCTTAATCTCTAAATAATTATTAATATCTCCACCCCTAGCATTGGGACAAATTATATCAATAACTCTAAACTTAAAAGAATGCTCATAACCACATGTACTAATATGTTTAAATAATGCATTCTTATCACAACATCTTCTAATTTCAGAGTTATGATCAATAATACATTCTTTTAATTTACGTGTGGTTTTACCCACATAGAACGAAGTACAAGATTTACAAGTAGCTAAATAAACAATGCCTGGGGTGTTACATGTAGCTAAAAACTTAAAATTAAAAGTCTGGCCATTGGTAGGGTGTACAAAAACGTCACTACCGTTACCAAAAATCTGTAAACAAACAACACAATTAAAGCACTGAAAAGTGCCATACTTAACAGCTGTAATCATTTGCTTAGGTTTGTAAAAATCTTTAAAACATAATAGACTCTTTATAGTCTTCATGTTTCTATATGAGAAACGTGGTCTATCACCTAAAATGGTCTTCAATTCATCTAAGGCCATTAAAATGAACCAATTCTTTGAAATGATTTGTTTCACTGAGTTAGATCTTCTATTGTAGGTTGTTATATACCTAATCAAAGACAATTCTTTGTTATTATTATTACTCATAGTAGTTGGTGGGCAATCCATATTATTAGAAAAGATAGGTTTCAAAAAAGTTCGCCTTGCTTCCACTATATCCAATTTAAGTCTAGAAAGTAATTCGGCATCATAGCCACCAGAAGCAAATTCACCTATCATGTCATCAAGCTGTGAAATAAAAACTCCATCATCCGTATTCAATCTACTAGTCCTAATAAATTGAGATTTTGCACACCTTTAAAAATATGCGGAGCATGCATGCTACTATAATGTAGATACCTACAACAACTGACTTCCTTCTTATGGACACTAGTATTCAAGAGTCCATCTTTTAAGTGAAGTTTAACATCTAAAAAACAAATCATACTATCGGATACCTGCATTTTAAATTTCAAAAAATCTGTTGTGAAGTTTAAATAATCAACAAAAGCTTCCAAATCATGTAATGTGCCATTCCATATAAGGAGACAGTCATCTACAAACCGTTGATAGAAACTAATATTATGGGCATATAAATTCCTATTATTAAACAAATAATTCTGTTCCCATTGGTAAAGAACTAAGTTGGCATATGTATTTGCTACAGAAGTACCCATAGCTACCCCTGTTAGTTGAAGAAACAAACTGTCATTAAACATAAAAACATTATTTTTTAATACAACATCCATAAGACAGCAAATATTACCAATAAACTTGTAATCAGGGTTAGGTTGTGCTGATAGAAATTCTCTAAGTAGCTCTAATCCAACATCATTAGGGATAACTGTGAAAAGAGAAACTATATCAAGTGTAACCAAATAATGGACCTTAGTTCTTATTTCAGTTTCCATTCTACTATACCATTGATATAACTTTGATAATAAATCATGGGTATCTTTCAAGATAGTTTTACAATTAGACAAATACGGTTGTAAATGCTTATGCAAATAAACAGAGATTGGCTCTGTAATCCAGCCTCCACCAGATACAATAGGTCTCATTGGTGGGTTGTCTAAAGATTTATGAACTTTAGGAATACCATATAAGTGAGGTATCAAGGGACATGGTACAGTAAAAAAATGAAAAGTATCTAAATGAATATCACCATTAAGCTGAAGGTCATAGATTACCATATTGACTTAACTTACACATTTCTTTACATCTATAGGGGTAATAGTTTTAAATGCAGACCTATCATTGAGTAACAAGGAAATAGCTGATAAATACTTATCACGATCCATAATAACCAGGATACCCCCTTTATCTGCTTGTTTTATTATAATATCATTAGATGCCTGTAAGCTTTTAAGAGCTTTATATTCAGCATAAGTCAAATTATAATTTTTATTTTTTAATGGTTGTGAATAAAGTTCCCTTATTTGTAACTCACATATGTCATAAAAAGCATTCAATACTGGAGCGCTAACAGGAATAAAGATACTTCTACGTTTTAAACAGTCCCCAAAGGAACCAGAATTCCCAAAATAAAAGTCTTAAATTTAAGTTACGAACAAATAACTTTAAGTCTGTCAAGGCAGAAACAACGTCATCGCTGCTAGAACCTGCTCATTTTTACCTTTTTAGTAAAGGACTTAAATTTGTACCCTCTTGCAGCGATGACGTTGTTTCTGCCTTGACAGACTTAACGTTATTTGTTCGTAACTTAAATTTAAGACTTTTATTTGGGAATTCTGGTTCCTTTGGGGACTGTTTAAAACGTAGAAGTATCTTTATTCCTGTTAGCATTCCAGTATTGAATGCTTTTTATGACATATGTGAGTTACAAATAAGGGAACTTTATTTACAACCATTAAAAAATAAAAATTATAATTTGACTTATGCTGAATATAAAGCTTTTAAAAGCTTACAGGCATCTAATGATATTATAATAAAACAAGCAGATAAAGGGGGTATCCCGGTTATTATGGATCGTGATAAGTATTTATCAGCTGTTTCCTTGTTACTCAATGATAGGTCTGCATTTAAAACTGTTACCCCTATAGATGTAAAGAAATGTGTAAGTTATGTCAATATGGTAATCTATGACCTTCAGCTTAATGGTGATATTCATTTAGATACTTTTCATTTTTTTACTGTACCATGTCCCCTGATACCTCACTTATATGGTATTCCTAAAGTTCATAAATCTTTAGACAACCCACCGATGAGACCTATTGTATCTGGTGGAGGCTGGATTACAGAGCCAGTCTCTGTTTATTTGCATAAGCATTTACAACCGTATTTGTCTAATTGTAAAACTATCTTGAAAGATACCTATGATTTATTATCAAAGTTATATCAATGGTATAGTAGAATGGAAACTGAAATAAGAACTAAGGTCCATTATTTGGTTACACTTGATATAGTATCTCTTTTCACAGTTATCCCTAATGATGTTGGATTAGAGCTACTTAGAGAATTTCTATCAGCACAACCTAACCCTGATTACAAGTTTATTGGTAATATTTGCTGTCTTATGGATGTTGTATTAAAAAATAACGTTTTTATGTTTAATGACAGTTTGTTTCTTCAACTAACAGGGGTAGCTATGGGTACTTCTGTAGCAAATACATATGCCAACTTAGTTCTTTACCAATGGGAACAGAATTATTTGTTTAATAATAGGAATTTATATGCCCATAATATTAGTTTCTATCAACGGTTTGTAGATGACTGTCTCCTTATATGGAATGGCACATTACATGATTTGGAAGCTTTTGTTGATTATTTAAACTTCACAACAGATTTTTTGAAATTTAAAATGCAGGTATCCGATAGTATGATTTGTTTTTTAGATGTTAAACTTCACTTAAAAGATGGACTCCTGAATACTAGTGTCCATAAGAAGGAAGTCAGTTGTTGTAGGTATCTACATTATAGTAGCATGCATGCTCCGCATATTTTTAAAGGTGTGGCAAAAATCTCAATTTATTAGGACTAGTAGATTGAATACGGATGATGTAGTTTTTATTTCACAGCTTGATGACATGATAGGTGAATTTGCTTCTAGTGGCTATGATGCCGAATTACTTTCTAGACTTAAATTGGATATAGTGGAAGCAAGGCGAACTTCTTTGAAACCTATCTTTTCTAATAATATGGATTGCCCACCAACTACTATGAGTAATAATAATAACAAAGAATTGTCTTTGATTAGGTATATAACAACCTACAATAGAAGATCTAACTCAGTGAAACAAATCATTTCAAAGAATTGGTTAATTTTAATGGCCTTAGATGAATTGAAGACCATTTTAGGTGATAGACCACGTTTCTCATATAGAAATATGAAGACTATAAAGAGTCTATTATGTTTTAAAGATTTTTACAAACCTAAGCAAATGATTACAGCTGTTAAGTATGGCACTTTTCAGTGCTTTAATTGTGTTGTTTGTTTACAGATTTTTGGTAACGGTAGTGACGTTTTTGTACACCCTACCAATGGCCAGACTTTTAATTTTAAGTTTTTAGCTACATGTAACACCCCAGGCATTGTTTATTTAGCTACTTGTAAATCTTGTACTTCATTCTATGTGGGTAAAACCACACGTAAATTAAAAGAACGTATTATTGATCATAACTCTGAAATTAGAAGATGTTGTGATAAGAATGCATTATTTAAACATATTAGTACATGTGGTTATGAGCATTCTTTTAAGTTTAGAGTTATTGATATAATTTGTCCCAATGCTAGGGGTGGAGATATTAATAATTATTTAGAGATTAAGGAATTTGAATGGATTCTGAGGTTAGCTGCTGACTCACCTCCTGGCCTTAATAATAAGGTTAGCTTAAAACCTATATTAGTGAAACTACGTAACACTAAAATATGTTGAGTCTGTTTTTTAAAAAATTCCTTTCTTAACAATTCCTTTTTTTAAATAATTCTTTATATAAAATGATTTATATATGCTTTTTATATATGTCATTTGCACTGTGTATTTTAAATATGTGATTTGTATTTTTGTGTTTTTTGTTGTCACATGATTTCATTTGGCTGCTGGTCATGTGATGTTAGACCTATATATAAGCTTTCAGTCTTTAGACTTAAATGTATTAGTATTGAAGAAGGGTTCTGCTCGAAAGCTTTGCTTTGTATTAAAGTGGTTTTTCCAAAAGTGTTTCTTTTCTAGTTGACATTGTTGGCAGCAGAATTCTGTAGGCAGAGGCACCATCCTTCATTCACTCTCCAACAGATGCACACCCAAACACCCCAACCCACACAGACACACATACACACATCACAGACTCCATGTTGGTTTCCATATTGTTTGAACATCCCTGAGGCCTCTTTTTCCTGCCCTCATAAATCACAAAAAATGTCAGTCAATCATTAATGCCAGACATTTGAGTTGCATATGTCATATTATCCAGTATGTCCAAGGTAAACCTCGTATCTAGCATTCCCACAACCCACATATTAAATGAGTATTCCTGTTGTCTAGTGGTTCCCCTCGATCCCCACTAAGTGCTGTTAAGACATGAGAAGTAAAAGTAATCCTTGGTGTCAAATGGTTCCCGCACAATCTTTGTTAAATGTTGTTAAGACACAAGAGAAGTAATCCCTGTTGACTAGTGACTCTCCCTCAATCCATGTGATGTTTAAGTGTAATTAATGCATGATCTAATCAAGTAATTCTCTGGTATCTAGTGTTGACCCATCCACATTTTGTGTAAGGGCACTAGTGGTACTGTAATGAATAGCTCTCCCTGGTGTTTAGTGCTCTCCTGGGCCCTTATTACACATAAGTGCTGCTCAGGCACAGGTATAGAGTTATCCCCTGATGGCTAGTGGCCCCTCCACACCCCTGATCCCCATACTGTTTAAATGCTTCTCAGCTGCAAGTATAGAGTTATCCCTGGGGGCTAGCAGTTCCCCCACCCAAGGATGCAAGCTCTGCTCATTTGTCTAGAGGTGTGTGGGAATATCACGGTCACTTCAACTTATAAACACATGGATATACACAAACAGACACACACACACACACACACTCACATACCTACCTAACTTAACCCCCTCACTAACACCCCTACCACTTCCTCACAGGCAGACACACACACACACACACACACACACACACTCACACATGCAGGCCTTTGCATATACTCACATACACAACTTATAACCTTACATTACCTTACCCTATCATGAAACTCCCCTGCAGCAACCTTTACCATGATGGTTGAACAAGGCACTAAACCATAAGTTGCAAGGAACAACCATGTTAATTTACATGGCTGGGAATTGGCAGTTCTGGGGGAGGGAACATGTTTAATTAGCATATAACTCTCCCCTGGAATGCCTCATTACATCACATATACCTCTCCCCTGCAATGCCTCATTAGCATCTAGCAAGGCCACAAAGATGTCTTTGTACAAAAGCACCATGGTAGGGCTGTCTATTACTTCAAAAACGTTACCTCGAGGTGTACACAATGTGTATGATCACCTTTACTAATTCTTATTTTGCTTTTGTTTTCCATTCACTCAAACAAGAAGCTCATGCCTTTAGTACAAATTGTATAGCTTTCTGCATACAGTGGACAGCATACCCCTCTAAGAAAATTGAGGAATTAATAAATGAACAAGGCCCTTCACTAACCGTCTGAATTCACACACTTCTGTTATTACTTTCCAACAGTGAGGTACACACTAATTTAGATGTTTGGATTTCTGCTGTGTTTATCACAGCCATCTGAATGTGTACTGCTTACAGACTTATGTCATCATTATCTGGAAGTACTTCATTTGAGTGAGTACTTCAAGAAACACACAGCTGTGAAGAGGTTTATAAAAGTTAATCAGTTCAGATATGGTGTTGCCTCATTTTGGTTCAGCTGTGTAACCATAGTAATGCTATCCAGCACACCAGACAATTGCAGAAGTTCTTCACTGCCTCTATGCAGCAATGCTTTGATTCAGTAAACAAGAATGACCTTGCGTGTTTTACAGATCCTACTTCCTGCTCATGTAAAATTAGTTTATAACCCATCACGACTTAACATAAAATGACAGCAATTAAATATTAAGAATCTTTGTAGAATGTCTTTTAATCATATTGAGCAGATTATTATTTTTTTCAGAAACAACTTCATTTACAAAACTGTGGCTATGAAAATTAAAAGCAACATAATAACTTTTTTTGTCAGAACCAATGCTCTAAATATTTAGAGTAAAGATCTGATAATGCACACTATGTTTCTTTGTTTAAAGCATTACAGAGATAAAAGTTAATCATTTTAAACTCAGTTTTGAGTCCTTCCTGCCTTGTAAGAAATGATAACAGGGTTTACATACTTACAAATTTGGTATTCTGCACTATGAAACATCTGGCAAGCACAAACTATTCTGGAATTTTACCAGTATGGTTCAGGATTTAGACAGCTTTATAAATAATATCTGCACTTTGCTAAATTCCAGCAAAACTATCAATTTATATTGGGTAAATATTTATTAAAGCCACTAATATTTTTATTGTACTCCTTTTGGTCCACTTCAGTCTGCCCTGATCATGAAGGCCCTTCTTTGTCATTTTTGGCCCATTCTCTCCCCCATAGGCTGGCCATTTATGCATTCGTTCCACTACTGGCTGGCCAAAGTCACATTACCACCTAGGGGAAAAGTTGAGCTGTACTGGCTACCTAATATGAATACTCAGGATTTATCAGACAGCATTGTATATATCTTCTTACTGCAAAACCCATTATTTGATTATCTGAGCTTGTTATTTCTAGAAGTTCTTTTTACACAAAAATCAAGGTGTGAAATATTTACAGATTTTCAGTGATTTTTATTGTATTTTGTCAGGTATGAAGATGCTATAATATAGAATTAAAACATTTAAACAAAATATATGTCATGGTCGGTTGTTTTGTTCCAGGAATGCAATGACTTTGGTCTCATTTCTTTTCAGAGTGATTGGCCTGGTTCTGTAAAATAACCAGTTATTGCATTCGTGAGAAAGTCTGAATATTTATGTATGTTATGATTAAGATCAGAATACAAAATTATTTTAAATATGTTCTGACACATGAATTCACAGAATATTCACAGAAATGTGTCGTGTTCAGTGCAAACCTCATAAACATTCACATATGTGGTTGTTAGAATGCAGTTAAGACAATTTTGCAAGTAACAAAACATAACAAAAGTGTACATTGCAGGGAGGCCAATGAAATGAATGCAAAGATTCAGAGCGGGGAAGAATGTAAGTGACGAGATTTGGGCACAGGTCATACACAGGCTGAGTATGCATGATAAGTACTGGGCATGCAAACTATACACATTGCTATTATATAATATGCACAGCAAGACCAGCATAATTAAACAAAAACAAATATATATATATATATATAATATATCAACTAAGACAACATGAAAAAGAACACATGGAAACATACCTCTCAACCTCTTAGAACAAGAAATCTGGACAAAGCTGTAAATAAAAGTGGGACAAAGGCTCAAAAATAGGGACACATTTTAAATATTTCTCTTACAATCTTCAAAGGTTGATAGAATAATATTTTGCATTAGCATGAAATTTCTGAAGGGCATGAAGTCAGAAATTCAATTGTCTGTCATTATTTTCTAACTTCAATCTTTAATGATTTAACATTAATTTGCCAGAGAAAAACACAATTTTATGAAAAACAGAGCAAAAATATGAGACAAAAATCCTGTACATTCTGCGAAAATCTGTACAGTTGAGGGCTATGTGTGGAAAACATGTACAGCAAACAGAAATACCTGAATCCAAGTCAGCTATATCACAAAAAGCATATTTCAAATAATTCTGTGACATTAATAATATAAGTGACTGGTATATGGAGGAACAAATGTGTAGCAAACTATGCAACATGAGACACTATGCAGTGGATTCAAAATGCTCTGTGTAAATCATTCATAAAATATACAATTACATTTGGGGGATGACTGCACACATATGTGATTGCCAAGATGACAGATGTGCATCCAGCTATCAAAAATTCAACACTGGCTGAAACATGTGTGGCTCATGGAGGTACAGGACCTGTGGGAATAAAGGTAGGTTATCAAGCATTAGGTAAATATGAGACTGCTGCGCATGCAACATGCATTATGCCAAAATGTCCTGTCCTATTCAATTAACTTCTGCTTTCTTACCTGCAAGTGGTTACTGGCAAATGTATTTGTTTTAAACATAGCAGTGAAGTGCATGGTGAATGATAGTTGAGGTATTATTCTCCCAGTTTTACCTTGCACCTGAGAAAGACAGAGTTTCCTAGGAGAACATATTCTTTACTGGTGCATCGGTACCTCAGCTTACCGAACGCACCAGTAAAGAATACAATCTACTTCTTTGTATTTCTGCGTGTCTTTGGTCTGTGAAGGAGTTTCTGTTTTTCATTTCCTAGGAGAACAGTATGCTCATTCTATGGGTTACCAGGCCATTTCCACAGCTAATATAAGGGCACTATGTTTTGGTCCTCTCTAGCATTGTAGTTATATGCTTTTAATTAGTAGGAAAATTATTGTAGGACTTCCTGGCTTGTTCCTGGGGAAAGGAGCCAAGCAGCTTTGGAATGAGCAGCCTGCATACTGCTATTGCTGCTGCTAGTCTTCTGCAACTATAGATGTAGTCTCTGTTCTTATGTATCATCCACATTTTCTTTTGTTTGTGGACAGCTGGGATTAACCTCTCATAAAGTTGCTGCATGTTGCAAACAGAGTTATTGTCTATCTAAAGCATTAACCCTTGCAGAGGGATCTGGTGACTACTATGTTATTGTAGGAAATGTATTTAACAAAAGAAAAGGAATGTTGGAGTTACTGAAGGGTTTCCCAAATAATTGTGCAAGTTATAGTACTGACATCTGCTTCAGCATATGTGACAGATTAGCACTGCAACCAATATATGGAGGATGACTGCTACTTTTTAGGTTTGAATCCCACCACTGCCAACCAGTGTACCCTAAATATACATGGAACAGGAGCTATGGTCCTGGGATCTGCTCCACTGCCCCAAGTAGGTATACTGGCCACAAAAAGAATAATCTCTCAACCCCAAAGAGCAAAGAAAGTACATACAAATCTGATTCAATAGCACATTCAACAAATGTAATCTGACAACAAGGGCATAAAGGGAATATGTTCTGCTGTCCTGGGTATGGGCTTCCAGTAGTTATACCCAGACTAGTAGTATATACTGTGTAGTTAACAAAGCCAAGTCTTTGGCATAGCATTCAAGACAATTTTCTTACAACTTATTTTGTAAACCACAGTGCCTTTAATCCATAGTAACAGCTTTTGAAACAAATTATTATTTATACCACGTACTCACACACACACACACACACACACACACACACACACACACACACACACACACACACACACACACACACACACACACATTCCCTGACCACTTTTGATTTAGCTAAATATAACTTATAAAAAAATATATTTTACTGGTATCACGATGAAGCAGTTTGACTAACCGGAGGCAGAAACTACAGCTTTGCCATTATACAGTGCTAAATAATAATAATAATAATAATAATAATAATAATAATAATAATATTAATAATAATATATAAATAAAAAATTTCATCCACAAGATCTTAAGAGTGAATAAAAACTTTACTTAAACAATAAAGAAAACAATAATGTTATAAACTAAATATGTAGAGGCCAGGACAGTGTGCAGAGAATATTAAAACAACAGTCTACTATACAGGCAAATAATTTAAAGAAAAAAATATCTAATCTACAGTTAAATAAATACCCTAGCTTTCCCTTACTGATGACATGTTGTCACTAACTCTTCTAGGTTAGAGAAATTAATACAAGGCAGGAATGTCAACAAGCTCTCCTAAACAAAGGACTAGTTATGACAAGACAGCACAGTTCCCTGCTTCACTTCTAAACATAAAAATCTCAGATTAGGGTCTATATTATATGAACGAAAGTTCATATAATCGAACACTGTAAACAGCCAAAATGCCAGACTTCGAACCCTTTCTTGTGGGGGGCTGTGCCCCCCACACCACCCGTTAATTAGATATACCAACTCCAAGATCGCACTACAGTGAGGAAAGGACAGATTTCCCATTCTTTACTGTACCACAATCTCACAAAAAACACATCGATGAATGACATTTTTATGTATACAGCCGTTCAATATTTTGGACTTTCGTTCTTTTAATAGGAACCCTCAGATTATTCTGTTTCCACACAAAGCTAGGGTTCATTAAATTGCATCATTTCTTTTCCCATATAAAACAACTATGATTACTTTACACCACATTGTATTAATTCTTTTATTACACTGTAAGGATTACATTACATCACATTGCATTAATTCTTTTATTGCACTCTAAAAGAACATAGGATTGCCTACATTCTCAAATTCATTTGCATACTAAGGACTGCTTTCTCAGCTCTGGCTACCTGTGTCTTTGAAGTGCATTTTAATTACATTTTTATTGCCATTTTTCATCCTTACTCCAAACCCTTGTGTAGCTTAATTACAAGTAATTAGGTCTTTCCTGACACAGGAAAATGAAGAATTAAAATGTTTTATACTTCAAATGCAAGTTTCATACTTTTTTCTCATCTCATTTACAGAGAAAAGGTCATACATTCTCAAAATGTGGGAGGCACATACATTACACATTACTCAAAGCCCAAACATTGCTTTACACGTGTGCCAACATTTTGAAATGTATTTATTTTTATTTTTATTTATTTATCTGAATTTTTTTAATTGGGCAGAACAAAGATCCCATATAACCAATTTCTGTATAAGGCTGAGTGAGAAAAATTAAACCAATTAATATGACAAAGGAAAAAATACATCTCATGTTTAAATAATTTTTTTCTAATGGCACAATAGCATTGTCCATGATAAAACATTAGCAGAAAGTCAAGGGTAATCAATTCTATTGTAGTTGTACCTTAACAGTGGTCTTGTATTATGGGATTCAGGTTACTGGATAAATCAAGATACACAGGACTTCATCATTACACTTCTAGGATTACTAGACCAGGGTAATTGCAAAATCCTTAATCACAGGCATGTCCAACAGTTGGGCCTAGGGCCACAGTTCAGCCCACCAAAGCATTTTATCTGGCCCACAGTATGTCCTAAAACATGCTGTTTTGAATGGACAGATACATGTTGGACATGGTAATGTGCCTCCCCCCCAAACCTTGCAAAGTAGGATAAGGGGCTTCTTAGCCAAAAATATTAGACACCTCGACATGTAGTTGGAATATGTTTTTTATTCTTTACATGATCTGGAAGGGTGCCACTTTCCCTGGTTTTCCAAATATGCTGAATTTGTGCAAGATCTTTGCAAGATTTACAATTTAGTGGATCCTTGATGTATACAGAACACAGAAGGTGCCCATAAAACTGCTCACTGTATCTCATAGTCATGCACTGATTTTTTTTCTTGTTGTCAGATGCATTGGTCCCTGGAGTTTCAGATGCAATTATGTACACTGTACTCTTTGATGATTGTGCACTGTGATTGTATCCCTGATTCTAGAGTTGGGTTGGCACTAATACTTTTTCTGGATGACTTCCTAAGCAGAAGGAAGGACAATCGTTTTAGTCTTTCAGCATATACATTTTGGGCTTGTACATACAACTAAGTGAAAATCCTTCATTCTGAATGTCTGCACTTAACTGCAGTCCACACAAGTAAACCCCATGGGGCACATCAGGATCTTGCAGGAGCAGGTGCTTCTACAGAAACCTAAGCACATCAAGAAGAAATGGACTACATTCCTGTGAAGTACATCTTTTTCTGTCAAGGAATCCTGAATTCTTATGGTGGGTGGGAGGTTGGCATAATGGTCAAGATGTTTACCTTGCAAACAGAAAAAATGCAGGGTTTGATTCTCACATTGGTTAATTAGCTAGGCTTAAAATGGCCCACAAGGGCAGTTAGCCTAGTACTGATCTATAAACCTAAGATGTCTAAATGTTTTTGTTGTACTTACTTGAATAGGACAATGAACATAAAACAGTTGTTGTCATGATTCAGAAAGAGTACTGGGTACAAACTATGTCACTTTCTTGTATTATTGTGTTTACATATTTGCTAACCAGTAACTGAACCAGACAAATTTGTTTCTTTTAACAGGTAACCTGAAAGTACTGTCTGCTTAAGTCTGCTTTGTCAGGCAGTTGGCTTAGAGGATGCCAGCAATCAGTAATTTGGGACAATAACCTATCACCTTGCCTACCAGTTACTCTCTGAGTTCCCCAAGGGTCTATCCTTGGCCCTCTGCTATTCTCCCTTTTCACTAACAACCTACATACTGCCACCACACACGCATCTCTTATACAGTACACAGATGACTCTACCAGAACTACAACAAATCACACAAGAATCATTCTCTTCTGTAGAAAGCTGGCTATCCAATGCTCAGCTCCTATTCAACCCAATTAAGACAAAACTTCTCCTGTTCCAACCTTCCAAAGCCACCCAAAACACCCCCTACTTCAACATTCTCGCCAAAGACAATACCATCATCTCTCCATCAGAACACATAAAATTACTCGGTGTGGAAAAGACAACAAGCAGATTTGACACCCACATATCTCTCACAATAAAAAAAGTTCATAAGAACCTTGGTGCATTATATCGAAGCAGCCAATTCCTAACCAAGGTGGCTAGAATCTCCATAGCCAATTCCCAGCTAATCTCCACCCTACTCTATACAGCCCCCATACTTACCAAACTTAGACAGACAGACCTACACAAGCTAGATGCTTGTTACAACAAAATTGCTAAATTTGCCACTGGAACCTCCTACCACAGCCATCATTGTATCTCTCTTGAAGAAATAAACTGGCTAGAACTCCCACAACTCTTTCACTTTAATCAACTTACCTTCGCTCATAAACTTATTAACCACCCCCATATCATCCCTTCCCTTCAAACCTTTCTCCAACCCTATCACTCCACTAGGCCCCTAAGATCAAGCAACAAAAATCAACTCACTGTTATCAAACCCAAAAACTCAGCAGTAGAAGCTAAATTTTCATGTACCATATCTAAACTTTGGAACAATCTTCCACCCTCTATAACTACTCTAACTTCCAGCAGCCTGTTCAAAACTGCGCTCAAATTCCAGTTAAATTTGCACTGGCTTTGTCCTTGTTCTAATCCAGACTAACACCCCCACCCTTACCCCCCCCCGCCTAGACTCTTAACCCAACTATACTACCACCACTATTAACCACAGTCAGAAATAGCTAGTTGTCTTTACATACTTTAAAATCTTGTCTGACAACTTTGTTACTAATATTATAAATGACAAGAAACTATCTTAACTTGCAACATTTACTGTATATATTGTTGATAATCAATATCTTGTTATTGTATTAAAGCCAACAACCTGTAATGTTGTTTATTATTGCTGCAACTTTGTATCTCTATTTATCATGTATGTGATGTGGAGCTTTTCTCCCTGGGTATCCGCTGAAAAAGGACCTGCGTCCAGTCGGAATTTCCCGGTAAACAAATGTAAATAAATAAATTAATTAATTAAAGAGCTGTTAAGCAGCTGCTTCCTGTGGTCCAGTAGTCTAAGATTTGAGTCCTTCAGCCTCCATTGCTTCACTGTGTGACTCTGAGCAAGTCACTTAACCAGGCAGCACTCCTGGTTTGAGTCTGGTAAAGGTCTGTGGAGATCAGTGTTCTGCCTTGGAAAACAAATACTGTAAATAAATGACTTGCTCAGAGTCAAGCAGTGGGCAAATGAAGGTGGAAGGAGTTCCATGCTGTAGACTGGACACAGGAATCAGCTCATTAAAGTTCTGCCCAGACATTGCAGACTTACTTTACATGTCCTCAGTTTGTGTTTCTACAAATGTCCTACAGATCCTAGCTCATCCAATGAAGCCGTGTGATGTCTAGGTACCCTGCTAATATCTGAAGTGAAAGTAGAAGCTATAAGATCATTAAAACCAGACAAACCATTAGAGGACTTGGTGCTGAATTTTTTAATGTATTTATCCTTTTGATGACCAGGTAAGTCCTAGTAGGCTAGTGTCCTCTTTTTATGAGGGACCTGAGGTGGTATTTATACTACTAGGGGAAATGTGTCCAGGGTTTCAAGGAACTTCCCCTGCTCTTTTCAATAGGTTCTGTACTATCTTTTTCATAAACCTCAGCTACCACCAACTCAGGCAGATGGGGCCTCTGTTTAATGTCTCATCTAAAGGATGACACACTTGGGAAAGCACCCCCTCCCCCATGTTGTACTGCATTTTCAGCAAAACATCTACCTGCTGTGAGAATAGAAACCACATTCTTCATGCACCAAAGACAAGTGTGCTACCTTTTGTGGCATTGACATTGAAGTGTGTAAAATACTATCTTTCTTAGTGACATCTGAGCAACCCAACAGCTGTCAGAGGTGATCTGTCTTATTTTGTAGATGGAGAAAAACTATCAAAAAGCTGCTTCATACCATCCATCTTATCGATTTAGAAGTTACAATTAGGTATGAAGTACTAGCACATCATATAGAAAATGTGCTGTGCTGCTTTTTAGGTTGACACGAAGAAGCCCATGTGCACTGTAAGAGCACATCAGACCATCTCAGATCATTCTGGTTTATTCTTACAGAAGCTCTTTTGGTCTGTGATCACTCTAGATGGAGAGAAGAACTTTGATCTGACTAGTTGGATCCTTTTACAGGCAACATAAGAAGCCATAGATTTTCACAACAGCATTTGTTGGTATTGTTGTGTTGGTTTTCCAGTCTAGTGACAATCAGTGGTTATCAATGAAGAGCATTATGTTTTACTGCTAAGAGGCAGAGATACCTTCTCTTCCTTTTCCTTTTCAACCTACCCTCGGAACCTTTCATCCAGCACATTAAAACAACTCCTTATTGCAACCAATAAGAACTAGTGATGTTTGTTTTAAACTGTTAGTTTTCATGGATGACATTTTACTAATGCTGGAATGATATCCACCATGGTGAGCAATTTTTTCCCCCTTACATACCTCCACAGTACTCAACCGTCCCTAGTTATGCCTCGTATTTTTGATATATTACTTGCAAAATTTGTAGTTTCCTAGCAAATTTCTGTGAACTGCAGTAACTGAATAATGACAGACATTTGATTTTAGACTACATATCCTTCAAAAAATGTATACTAATGCAAAGCATATTATTGTAGCAATTTACAAAGTGTAGAATAACAATATTTAAAATCTGTTCCTTATTTGGGTCTTTTGTCCCACATTATTTTTGTTTTCCCCCCAGTTCTTGTGCTAACAGGTGGATAACTCTTGCCTCCTTTGCAGAAAAGGATCCATCTTATTTGCAAAGTAACTGGGCTAATTATCATATTAAGTATCTGTGTATACAAGAGCATACCAAGCATCAAGGAAATACTCTTACACAATTTAAACCACTGGCTTTATCTTCATCTCCTAATGGTAGACAAAATAAATGTGGTTAACATGAGAGCTCTCTACATCTCACCTACTGATGGTAGTTGTTACTAGGAAGATTGAAGAGGGCCTGGTCTCTTCAGTACTCTCTGAAATGTTGCAGGTTATCTGAAATGGAACTAAATTCAGAATAATGTAAAAAGATCTAGGCTGTCCTGCATCTCACGAAAGACTAAATACACCTGATCCATGGGTTTATTATATTATCTTCATTACCATCATGAGACTGCTTTTCAAAGCATATTATCTTTGTTAGCATTCTCCTGAATATAATTCTAAACTGTCTCACAGTTATGATTAATAAGTGATTTACAGGAGGTTCATAATGAAATGTAAGTTTTACTGATTCATACCCTGATGTTGTCCTGCCTCAGCTATTGCAATGCTGTCTGCCTTGAGTTATCAGATGGAGATCTGTCTCATCCGCAGTGGGTAGAGAAGTCAGTAACCAGGCTGTTGACTGGCACTTCTCAGATGTATCACATTTTAGTTGTGATGTGGGATTTGTGCTGGCTGTTTGCACCCAGATGTGAATTTAAATGTATTACCGTTATCTACTAAGTCCTGCATGATCTGGGTCCTGCTTAAATGAAAATGCTGCTGGGACCTTACGTTCCACCTAGGCAGCTCAAATCATCAAGTAAGGGGGTGTTGCAGTGCATCTAAGAGCCATGGTGAAGACTTTTGGTAGGATTTATTTTCTATATGCTGCACAATTCTTTGGAACTAGCTGCATTCCCTGGTTCATCATGTCAGTCTTCCTTTACGAGGTCCCTGACATACTGCCTATTTAGGAGGGGTACTGTGAGTCTGCCTAGCATACTCCTTTCACTTTCATAATGTTATTTTTTAATTTGATTTTATAGTAATTAATTTTTTTCTACATATTTATGTTATTCAATCTTTGTTTTACTATGTTAGTTTACTTGTTACTGTTAAATTATTAACAATCATTGTGTTTGTTGTTCATATGCAGACTGCTCAAGAACAAGCATTTTAACACTTTTAAACAGATAGCCAAATAAACACATCCATATTCAAATGCATGCAGAAAGCTATAAGAGCCACAGGTACTTAATAATTTGTGTTTTAATAAAGATTAGAAGTAAGTCCAGCAAGTTACAATGAATTGGTTAGCTTTGAGGCTAAGATGATTACCTCTTAGACAAGAGGTGCAGGGTTTGATCTTCATCAGGAAAAATTGGATAGGCTTTAAAAAAATGTCTCACAAGAGCATCTGACCAAGTACTTAACTATGAATAGCTTTAAGCATGGGAGGTTGCCATAATGGTTAAGATGTTTACCTTGCAAACACAAGGTTCAAGGTTTGACTCTTACATAAGGTAATTGGCTAGGCTTAAAATGGCCTACAAAGAAAGTTAGCCTAGTACTAATCAACAAACCTATAAGGAGTAATAGCTGGTCATTTACCAGAACAATATATATATATATATATATATATATATATATATATATATATATATATATATATATATATATATATATATAAACAGCATTTTTATTGCAAAGAGGTAAAATAGAAAAAAGTTAAAAACTCTAGCACTGTGAACAAGCCTTTGTAAGAAGGCAATACTTTTAAGACATTTTTGAAGTCAGGCAAGCTTTTTATCATGCTTAAATAGATAGGTAGGTCATTTGAGAGTGAGGAATGGAAGACATGCCCTGAGATTCAGAAACCTTAGAAACATCATCATAAGCAACTTTGTATAAAGAGTAGCCATGTTCAGGTTGTGTGTGATTCAGAGATGCACATAGTGGCAGTGGTGGTTGACAAGCAGCAGAGCTGCCCATGTCACATACTAATGGCTGTATAAGCAGATGCTAATGAGCAACAGGAGTGGCATGAGGGATGATTCACAAACGTGTATGAAGAGCATGACATGGTGCTTTAACACCAGTGGTATTCACCTCAGTGAAATCCTATTGCTCATACTTGGAAATTGTAAAAATACGTAAGGGTGTGCCGAAGCATTAGTTAATTTGTATAATCAATAGGTAGTTATTGCCAGTATGAGTCATAATGATGCATATCTTTGCCCTCCAATGTGCTTCATCATCTGGCCATATTTAATAGACTATGTGACGATAGGAGGTACTGCCAACCATGCCAGGAGAAATAGGTCAGTGGATTTGTAACATATGCCAGCACAGTTAGCTGGAACTATGTAAATAATTACATGTCATTTGTATATCAAACTAATTTGTACAGATGCGTGTGCTGAAACTGTATCTGTGAGGTTTGCTTGTGTTAAAATGTATCAACAGTGTGCCCTGCTGGAAGTAAAAGAGATGTTCATGCATTATTGTAACTGTTTAAATGTATATATTGTAACAGCATATACTGGAAGTGAAGAGGTTAATCTTAATCCAATTGATTTTGCAAAATATTCTTGAAATTAAATTACTTTATGGGTTAAGCCATAAAGATGTTATCCCACAGTTTTGAATGAAGCCAGAGACTCAATGTATGTAAGAAGCCTGGCTTAGTAGCTCTGTAGGAGGGGTTCATCTGAGATGCATGTTGGTCACTCTTGTATGTGATCTTATGACTGTCACTCTTTCCAAGCCATGTGTTAGCTACTATCAAATATGCAGAATTTCTCTTGAATTTTTCCTGGATTTACATTTGGATTTTATTTGGTATCATATTAAATGTCCTACATTTGTGTTAGTTGTTTTGTTTTATTTAGCTACTATCAAGCCATTTGCCAATGGCCTCTCCTTTATTCTTGTTGTCCCACCCATGTGGACCGAGGCAGTCCTCATATCCTGTTCTGTCTGTCCCAGTATGTGCATTCAAATCCCACATTATCAAACCAATTCATGTTGTAAAAAGGTAATGTTAGGGGCCAGGGTCAATATGATCCAACACAATTAATTAAAACCTACTGGATCTTCATTAACTTTTTACTGTTCTGAGTTGTCCTTGTAATGCTACAATATTTTTTTGCTTTACCAATTCATGTTGTCCTGCTTTATCTAGTATATCCTGCAACTGCTGTCTGAATGTACTATTTTCCTCACTATTACAACCCTGCTATGGGGCACAAGCTGAAATTATGAATACTGCGCTATCATTACAATGGAGTCTGATTGCCATGAGTCTGTGAATAATTCTGATCATATCCCTCATTGCCATCTGAAGTCTCTCTCTCACCACAATTCCCACACCATTTCTAGTCTGTCCATGAGTAGTAGACTCTGGATCCCAAGCCAAGTGGTTTCTCTGCACTGCCCTTTCATCTTGGATCTTGGATACATAGGATGTCCAGCCTCCTTCATATCATCATGTCATCCACATCCAAGCTACATCCTGTCAGTGAACCTTCATTAAGTGTAGCAATTCTAAGTTCATGCTTGGTAGGTTGATTGGTTTTACATCCAGCTTTTTGCTCAACAGCTTTATCCCAGGTAACCCAGGCTGGGCAACTAGACACCAGCTGGCTGGCCAGTAGCTTACTCGCCCATGGCTGGGCTTTATGGCAGGCACACACTAGACAATAGGGGCACATACACCCCCCACCATCAGCATGGGTCTCCTGGTATTGGTCAGGTCCTCAACCCACTTATCACAAGCGGATACCCATGGCCATTTGGTGAAATTAGTCAACATGATCAAATCACCTACAGACATATTTTACACCATTGAGTGGCTAGTCCTGCCACAACCTGCAGCCTGTGATCTCCTATCTTAAGGATACTGTGCACCACAGTAGATGCCCAAAGAAGTTGTTCTGAACAGTTCTTCTCCCTATAGGGCACCATGCTGAGTCGGAGGTGAGAGGAACCCCACAGAGACACAGGGAGAACATGCAAACTCCAAACAGACTTTGGCCAGATGTCAGCATCATACCTTTTACTTTGTGCATGGGAACTGAAAACCTTAAACATTATGCCAATTGGTCTTTTCTAATATGTAGCTTTAATGTGAAACTGCAATGATGCAGTGATTTTCACCACAATATGTTATATATCTCCAACTGGATCTTTTGCACTTTTCTACACTGTGGCACAACCATGGAGTTTGTATATATAATTTAGGTGGGTGGGATCAGTCACCCCACAATGGGGAGTCCAAAGTGAAACCTACAAAAAAATATTTGCTTATGTTTTCTGAGTTTTTGACACACCATTTTTTGACATAGCTTTTGGAAAACAGTGATCTAAAAAATGTGTGATTCAGAAATGCATAGGTAAACCATAGTATTAGCACTGTATACATTTTCAGTGCAGGTTATACCCATAAGGAAGTCATCCTGTTGATTTATTCTACTACAGATATTTGCAATGTCTTGAATATCTGATTGTTCTTTTTTTGTTTTTATGTAAGTCTGCCAATTTTTTCTCTAGTTCTATACATTTGATTAATTACTGGAATGTCTTTTTGATCTTGTTGATAGTTACAAAGTATGCAGAATTTCTCGCTAACGTCTGTTTTCATTCTTCTTTTATCTCTCACCAATAATTTTTTAACTTTTCTGTTTCACATTCAACTCTACACATTTCTTTTTTTTTTCTTTTTGAGCTCTTTCATCTCTGCTGACATAATTTAACTTGATTCCCACTCATTCATTTTACTCAATATTAAATTCATTTTCTCAGCAGTCTGCTTCTCATCTGATATTTTCGACACCATGCATGAGTTTATATTATATGAATAAATTATGTAGCTTATGAAGTTCCCCGCCTTTGTCTCAATTCTTCAACTGTATAACATAAGCATCAGCTCTCTGTACATGGGGCAATTCACCTTGTGAAGAACAATGACAGATTTTTTTCGTTGTTGACAGAAATTCAAAAGCTTCTTTCAATCACTGCAATACTCTCCGTCTCTCCCTTTTGAAATTCAAATATATTATACGTGTTCTAGGTTTCTTTCCCAATGATGCAGTATTGTTTCAGACTTCTCAAATATATTTCACCAGGTGAGGAATAAAACAAATGTTTTCGATTCACAGTTTCCAGACTTTGGCCAGAATGCCCTGGAAAATTATTTCTTCAATACTATGGCTGCGGCATTCTAATACAAAAGATAAACAACTTCTTTGAGATTACTTCTGATAGTGTGTAAGATTTAATATTTAAAAATATAAAACAAGAGACACGGCACAAGTTGCAATGCTGCCAGTTTTGTCAGGTTTAATTTGCAGACTATGCAACAGAGTATAGAAAACCAGACCATGTGACTTACATATGGAACACTGCATGAGGCTAAAGGAACCGATTATTTAAAGACAGATACTCATACATCACAACCTTCATCAGGTTCAAATGGAAAGGAAGAAAGCAGTGAACTACCCTGGTAGAAATTAAAGCCCCATCTGGGGACCTGGGGAAAAGTTATCCTGGGAAAAGCAAAAGTATATTGCGGTCAAAGAATGGGCAAAAATAAAAAAGCTCACCCCCCCCCACACCCATCCACACACACACACACACACACACACACACACACACACACACACACACACACACACACACACACACACACACACACACATGCACAAACACAAGAAAAAGAGGTGGAAAGGACACTGGAAGAGGGCAAGATGACAAGATAGAGCCACAGCAAAGATCCTAAAATAGACTGCTGAAGACTTTGTGCAGTATCTGATAGAACCTTCATCAAATCCTTTTAGGAGGCCATCATCCCAGGGCACCAGAAGTAATCAATTGCGGTTGCAGTATATGGATGTCTATAGCTTCAATGAGGGAAGCTACAAGTAAGAGATAAACATAGATTGGTGCTCATTCACAGTATGGGAGGTGAAGTAAATATACTACTTTACTTCTGTCACCCTTATACATTTGTTCAAGGTATATTACATGCTGTCAGAGTAAAGCAAGTAATTGTGTGGTGCCAGGCTTATTGTTTGAGTAGCTGAATGTTTCAAACTATATAGAAGTACCCTTTTTTACTCTAAGCTATGACTATAATATCACAGCTCTGTACAATATCAGTGCAACACATTGCTATTATATAATTTTACTAGTAATAATTTTCTTATATAATGCTTTAGTCATCTTTTTTTGCAAACCCACTGAACATTTATCTCATTCTTGCATTAACTCATGCCAGCGTATTTGTCTGTGAGACAAGCGGTTAAATGACAGTTTAAATAATATGGCCAAGTCTAAAATCAAGATTATTAAACACATCTGGCTTCAGGAATTATATATCTGTTCTATTATTGCATTTCTTACCACTGGGCTAACCCCATGCATTTCAGAATGCTTGGTTAATGAAGACAATTTTAAAAATATCTCCTCTTAATTTTTTAAAGATGTTTTTGTTCCCTACACTAGCTGGTAGCTGCTCTCTAGGAGTTTCTTTTTCTCAAAGGAAGAACTCCACTGTTTAACCTATATCGTGTAATGCCATCCTCAGAAGAATGCTGGCACATTTCCTTCATATACCCCTAACACTCCAACCTCTTGGCCTGATGTACATACCACTGAAGCATGTCCTGTAATACACCCAAGGTGTTTTGTGTATGGTCGTAAGCATGCACTGATAGTGACTACAGTACTTATTTCTTGGCAGAGCTAAGCACATACAAGAGCTCCAAGTAAGGTGCCATTGCCAAAACTTCATTAAATAAAGCAAACAGCACCTCTGATCATTCCAGGCCTCCCCTGCAGCAAATGAGTCAGCAGTTGTCACTCACTCCTACTTCCTCAGTCGGCTCCTGTGGAGTCTAGGATGCTGTTCAACCCTGGTCACTTGGGTGAAAATCAAGGTTTTATTCTCTGTGTCACAGAGTTGCCTTACTCTGCTTTACTAAAAGGCTACTAAATTCTATCCCAAATTATGTCTGTACAGCAGTTTCTAATATAGCTTATTTTAATATTACAGAATCTCTCAACCTCTTAGAGCAAGAAATTTGGACAAAGCCATAAAGAGAAGTGGGACAAAGGCCCAAAAATAGGGACATGTTTTAAGTATTGCTCTTAAAAACTTATAAAGTTGATAAAATAACAGGTTTTGAATTAGCATAAATCTTCTGAAGGGTATGAAGTTTAAAACCCAAATGTATATCAGGTTTACTATTATTACTGTGAAAGGCAAAATACTTGCCATTTGCAATAACAAAAATAAACACCGAAACTGCACTCTCCACTCTTATACAATGTCAACCCAAATGATCGACACATTTGAGCTGACATTGTCACCGAAAACATCACGGGATATCCATGCAGAAGCTAATGTAAATCAAACTCCTATATGACATATCACGTTTTTGCAAGAGGGCAAGCCCCCACGCACCCCATCTGTGGGGGGCTGCAGCCCCACACCCCCTGCTAATAATATATTCCAACTCCAAGATCGCACTACAGTGGGGATATGGATGAATTTCCACTCCCCGCTGTACCGCAATCTCCTTACAGTTTGTCCAACACACATGCAAATGCACTACTGCATTCGCATGTGTATTTTGCTGCCCCACACACTTGACTTGACCAAGTTCGCAGATGACTGCAAACTGGGCGCCATAATCGACTCTCCAGCCGACACAAGCATCCTACAAAAGGGCCTCATAGAAACAGACAACTGGTGCCAGAGCCATGGCCTCAAGCTAAACGCCAAAAAGTGTATAGTCATCCCCTTTGGCAAAAACAAAGTGCCCACAAATTACCACATAGACGGTAATCCATTAAGTACGGAAGAAGTAATTAGGGACCTGGGGACCCAAGTTGATAGCAATCTCTCATTCGACAACCACGTGGCCAAAGTGGTTAGAAAAACATTTTATATAGCCCACCTAATCATGAAGGGATTCACATCTAGATCAGGGGAGGTCATCGTGCCTCTTTACTCATCTCTCATCAGGCCCATAATTGAGTACAATGCCCCTTTTGGGATGTACCTTACCAGACACCTGCAGCAACTGGGAAGACCCCAAAAGTACCTCACCAAGAGGATCAAAGGGCTCAAACAGATGCCATATGCTGCCCGGTTAAAGAAACTCCAGCTCTACTCAGTGGCATACTGCCTGCTCAGAGGTGATCTGTGCCTGACGTATAAAGCCATGTCCAACCAGGAATTAATGGACATGCTGCACCTCAGAAAATCCAAATCCCATCGAGCTACGTGCTTGAGAGACTTGAACCTCAGCACTGAAATAAATAGGACATGCTGGAGGGACAGATTCATAACCCAGAGGCTCCCTTCACTCTGGAATAAAATCCCAGTCCAGGTTAGGCAGAGTCCCTCATTGACTCTCTTCAAGAGGAATCTTGATGAGTGGATGGGAGATCGTAGGTTTACCCCGGGTATCACTTCTGTGTCACTGTTAGACAGAGGCACAGTATACTAACCTCGAAAAAGGGCATAGCAAAATTCATTTAAAATGGGTGGCGAAAGCCAAACACACTCTGGCTAGGTTTTTAAATGCCCTAGGGCAGATAGCCTAGAATGAACCTATGAACCTATGAACATTGTGCAAAAGACAATGTGATTTTCGGCAGCATACATGCCGACAGCTTGTCATTCGCAAACTTGATAGTAAACCTGTATATCATTATCTTTTAACTTAAATCTTTAATGATTTGTCATTTGAAGGAAAACCACAATTTTATGAAAAACAAACCAAAAATACATGGCAAAAATCTGGACAGTCTGCAAACATGTGTAGAGCTGAGAGGTGTGTAGAATGAGCACGGCCCTTTTCCAGTGATCTACATTCTTACAAGCACTGCTGTCATGCAATTTATAAGTGAAAAGCTTGTTCCACTGTGATAGATCTCATGATATCCTTCTGTAATAAGACTGGATGTGCAGTCTTACTTTGGTTTTAAATGTACATAACAACATGGGAACATTACAAACTTTCTAAAGCAAGACACTTTCAAGATTTATATTTCTGAAGGACTTTCTCCATTGTCTGTTAAGACAGTCCATTCTTATTTGTCAGGCAAGTTTTGTTTCTGCTTACTGACATTTAATATTCTGTTCAGTCTTTCGAAGTTCATAAACTGCCATTCTGTGGACATGCTTGTAATGCAGGAGGAGGCTATATGATTAGCTTAATGAGGCTAAATATCAGTGCTAAACTTAATGAAACTCATCCGACAATGTTAAACTGAAGCAAAGAGATGTTATATTTTGACTTTGCACTATCGCATTAATATTTAATACAATTTATTATTATAGTCCAAAGGAATGCAGTGCTGTCCCACTTTTTTCACTGTTCTCAAATGCAGGTGCACAAACATTGATGAGACGCCAGCTACTTTGTCTTAGCAAATAAATAAAAGTTATGAAAACAAAGTCCATTGTATTTCATTTTGTACTACCAGAACTTGGTGAGAACATAATAATCCATAGAATACACTTCTCTTGTACGACTAATGGAGTGCTTGAATGATTTACCAATGATAAGAACAACTAATGATAACTTTGTTGAAACCCCCAATTAACTAATTCTGTGACCTTCAGTAGTTTAACAGCAAACACAGCTTCAGAGAAGCAGGGTGTAATGTGCATATTTTTGATGTTTGGTGATAACAAGAAATAGTTCCTGGCTTCTTTCAGACATGTTTGATTTTAATGTAATAAACAAAGGAAAAACACTCATGCAAAAGTGTACGACTTAGAAACCATGCCCCGACCTGAAAAAGGAAAGCTTATCTCAAGAAAGCCAGCCTAGTAGCCTAGTAAATTATTTAGTAAACCAGACAGAAAGAGTATTTGGAGATGTTCTTCAACATATTTCCTCGTTTTATGTTTCACTCAAAAAAAACCCCACTTGGAATAACCAGGTTTGAAAGTTTACCCACTTACGTATTTTTGTAAAACACGGCCATATTGTATGGTACTCTTCCATTATTAATAATACATCTAATATTTCTTGATGAAATACAATGTTTTTATATATGAGACCTCCTGATAAAAGTGTATCATGTTACACAAAAAATAATGCAAAACATTCCAAAGTAGAAAATAACATAGCAAATCTGTCATGGAGGTAGGTTCCTTAGGATACACATATGTGTTAGCCTTATATGTCTGTGTTCAGCAGAGCTGATGGATTTCAAAACTTCAGTGGTTGTTCAGAGAACAGATTTTGCATATTTTGTGGTGACATCAGTGCTGGAACAATGCTTTGGTCAGCTGCCTTGACCATCCAGAGTCTATCTATCATCTAGTTCTGCCTTCCAGATGTTGTTTAGGTGCAATCTACATATTATTTTCAAATTTGTACAGCCTTTTCTGCATGTTGAATGATTTCATCCTGCATTCCAGCAAGTCAGCCTGACCAATACTTTAATAGATATGTGCAGCTTTTCACCTTGGTCTGTCTGTAAATGAATAAAACTAAATTGATTAAGGAAATGTAGTAATTAATAAGAAGATTAAAATAAATTGAAAAACTGTCAAAACAATGACAATCTGTCTAAGTACTTTCTTATGAAAAAATGGAAACAAATGGACACTGTATGTGCATACTAGGTGAATTGCTAGATGTGGTGGTTTCAATGCAGAGCAGGGCAGGATTATGGCTAAACAGAGCATTGGTAGGAGAAATTGAATATACCTGCAAATGGTCTCCATGCAGGACAACGAAAAACCGCACTGTGATGCACTGAACCTGCATATGGTCTATGTGAAGGACTATGAACAACACTTATTAATGTGTTTTCAATTATTTTACAATAGTAGATGCTAGCTCTTAATATTAAAGTTAACCTGCCACTTCTTAATTTACAGCATGTTACAACTAACGATCGTCTCTTATCTTATAAGCTGTGAGTGTTTAGTCTTAATATCTAGTGCACTGTTTCTCACTTCATACTAAATGTAGAGCTGTCAATTCTAACTCATATTTCAATGTATATGAACCAGTTATTATTCCTTTTATGAATGATTTTTGTACCTGTCAATTATAGCTCATATTTCAGTGTTATGATTACTATTAGAGATGTTTTCATTATGAACTTGTTAATGAATATGTATTTGATAAATGATAGTAAAACTTCACCTAAGGAAAAAATACTTTCTTCAAAGATGTCATTAGTATAGTTTGCTCAAGCAGGAAAACATCTCACTACAGTGATGACTGTAGTGTAAATTATATCACAGAAAAGGAATCAGATGCACAAAACTCAAAACCTTTCTTCAGACAATCTGCTACATATAAAATAATTCACCTAATCTCTTGATAAAGTAAACATCTCTGCTCTGTGTCTTGCTTTTCATATAGAAATTTCACTTTGCACTTAAGATTTCAAATGCAGTCAATGCACATACACTTATCTGATTGTCCTGCGTTACTTGTCAATTATTATATGGCAGGCATGGTTTCTGTGTTTGACAGCAAAGCTTTAAAGAAGATTCAAAAAGTGATTAGAGGCTCTGCAGTTAAATAATTAAGTCTGCTAAGTTAACGAATACCACTACAAAAGAAACTTATCAATCAGTTTCTGTCAGGAGGCAGACCCTCTAGGTCTAAGGATGTGTAATCCACATTTGAATTGGTGAAGAGCCTAAAACTCTAGGCCTACAGTAAGCCATACCATCTCATGCTGAAGACACCATCTGAGCAAACAAAAGTGAAAGAAACTGTATCTCTGAAGATGAAGGCCAGTTAAGATACAAAGCCATCTGTGGCATCAAGCCAGTGTCTGCCAATGGCAGTCGGAAAAAAAATCTCTGACATTGTCATTCATTTCTGACAAAAGTAATGCTGTCACCAGACTCTATTAGCATTTAAAACAATGATCTCCACCACACAGATGTGAGTACTTGACCAAACTTGTAGCTTCAGAGAAGGGAAAACAAATGTCTGTGATATGCATGTCAGTGAAACACAATAAAATAGGACAAAACAAATCTGCTTAGAATTTATGTGTGTGTGTGTGTGTGTATACACACACACACACACACACACACACACACACACACACACACACACACACACACACACGTATATATATATGTATATATATATATATATATATGGATTCACTTCAGAAGCTTGAAATACTGAAATCTCTAATTTCAGTATCTCGATCCCAAAAAGTCGAATCCACAAAACAACGAAAACTTAAATCTGCGAAATTCAAAACCTCGAATACCGGAGGTTTTGAATTTTGTGGTTTTACTACATACACACACACACACACCATCCACCATACAAACACACAATCACTCTACTACATGAAAGCAGGGGGGCAAGCCCCTCTGCACCCCCCATGTGGGGGACAAGCCCCCCCCACACCCCCCTACTTAAATATTCTCACTGCGAGGTCACACTACATACAAACACACACAAAACACCACCACACAAGCTACTTTCCTTTGCTCACACACATCACAGCAACAAAACACACTGACACACACCACAGCCCCAACCCAAACTCCTCAACACACACACACACACACACACACACACACACACACACACACACACACACACACACACACACACTTACCTGAATACATGGCAATAGCAGAACTTTAGAAGCGTGAAATTTAAAACCTCCGGTATTCGAGGTTTAGAATTTCGTGCTTCTAAACATTCGCTATATGTGGATTCGACTTTTTGGGCTTGAGATATTGAAATTTGAGATTTCAGTATTTCGAGCTTCTGAAGTGAACCCGTATATATATATATATATATATATATATATATATATATATGTGTGTGTGTGTGTGTGTGTGTGTATGAATAACAGAATAAAGGTACTAAAAGTTTTAGGGGAGTTTGCTAGATGTCACTAACAAATTTGTACTATTTACTTGTGACAGGTCAGACAGGCAACTTGTTTTCAACAAACTATTTTCATATCGTGTAAAGAGACAAAAATCAGACATGCAGATATTTAGGACATGTCATGGATTGGATTTCACTTCAGAAATAATTGCAATTTAAATTATTCCATTGTTTCCAGTCTCATGTTTTCTTTCAGCAATGTCTGAAATATTTTAGTGCTGATCTGTTAAAGCTGTGTCTTTAATTAAAGTAATAAACATAGCAGAATCATGATTACTATCACAAAGCATCTAGAATGACCTTTGCTAACATATACAGAGCAGCAAGAAATACATACATAACAAAGACTTATTGAAACCGTATTACTGAGGTTCAGTTTATATCCGCGGTGGTGCAGCGGTAGCGTTGTTGCCTCACAGCAAGAGGTTCTCCCGTTCAGTTCTCGGCTGGAGTGAGGGGAGTACCTTCTGTGTGGAGTCTGCATGTCTTCTCCGCAGTTGGGTGGTCATTCAAAAGATATGCGTAAATGGGCGTGCCTTCATTGAAGGTTGGACGTCGAGCTGGCTCCTCGGCATTTGTGAAAATCTACTGCCAATCATTAGCGGACCAGAGTTCTGCTGTGGCGACCCCTAACCGGGAAAAGCCAAAAGACAAACAACAACATTACTGAGGTTCAGTTTATGACAAAGATGACTACAAGGGTTTGAATTACTTCTCTTTGCTGAAGCATGGCTAAACTCCATTACAGCAATAATTCTGTGTTTATTTTATATAAAACCAGATGCTAATTGGTTAGAAAAATGAACCTTCTGGAAATCTCTTCTTCCAATAACATTGTTTACCAGCAAAACAAATGAATGGCATAAATATTTAAGTGCAGATTATATAAGGAACGTATGACCCAATGACCATTTTAATTTTCATTCATTCTCCATTACAATTGGGTATGTTTGACTTTAAACAATACTGCAATCCTTTTCTGAATAATACATTTAGAAATGCTTCAGAAGTAATCCCAGGATTTTTACTTGGTGCTGAAACACGTCACAAGATCAGAGAGCAAGATATTTTTAAAAAGATGAATGAAGTTACAAGTGAAATATAATTCTTGAAAAATGCAAGTAGTCTTATTGAGTTCCACAAATGATAAATTAATTCAGAAATATAAAATTTGCCAGGGAGAGGAACAGATATTTGATAAATGTATAACCACTGATTTAGGTGCTGCACTAAAACTAATGGCTTCCATTTTCTTCAATAATAATCTGTTTACCTGTCAAACCATAGCTTACTGACTTTGGCTGCGATTCGTAGAAAAGCGCTGCACAGGCACACACTGCTTCCTGCTCGAAGAGAGGCGCAACATATTAGGCAATGGACAGTCAGCTAAGGACCTAGTAACAAAACGAAGGTGCAGTGATAATAAAAAGAACAGTGCTGGACTGCTCTAAAACAGGAGCAGCATTACAGAAAGGCACATGACCGGTGTGATGGATAAGGCAGCTTAGGAGAGATGAGTCGATGCATGGTTACCAGCATAATGTAGCATCATACAACTACATAAAATGCTTGTCTGGTACAAGAAGGGTAGCATATGGGCTACCAGATAGTCCAATATAGGTGTGCACAACAAAACTGCAACACTTTACAAATTGATGGAGAGGAAATGATCAGAAAGCAGCAAGGGGCAGAAGAGCAAACAGATAGCAAAAAATAAGGTAACCATAATGAATTATAGGGAGAAAAATATATATATATTTTTTTTTCCCAATGTGGGGAAAAAAGTTTTTTTGTATAATTTACAAAATGTTTTGGTGATAGGTAAGGAAAGTAGTGTGGGATAGCTATGGATGTTATTTAGATAGAGGGGTAGGTAGCAGGAGCAGATGCACAAACGTAAAATGCAGACTTAGATGGGAATGGACAGAGGCATACAGAAAATAAATAAAGTGGTGATGAGAGGGTTGAACAAACAATTTAAAATGGGGGCTGACAAATAATGGAGGGAAGGAAAAAGGGCGAGGAAGTGACATGGATGAGTGTCAGGCTGACCCAGAGGGCAACAAACCCAGGCATCACTCTCCTACGTGGCCGGTATTATGGGTTGGTTGCTTCCCTGATGACCTGATGTCTGGGACATGCTAGTTATGGGACTCCAAACCACACCAGAAATCTCAAAATATTTGTCAAGGCAAGCATGCAGTTGCTGTTACACCTTTGCAGCCACCAAACTCTACAACTGATGCTAGAAAACCAAGATGGACCCCAGCAATTCACTTTCAGAAGAGAAGCCTTCACCTGCACCTTATGAGACGTAAACACAGAGGGTATCAGTGACTCCTCCAGGATAACTCTAACAAGGGAACCATCATCCACCTGCTGAAAAAGAAACCTAGTAACCATCACTCACCAAGTATCAGAGGCACAGGCCAGTACAGCCAAAGGTAACCATGACTTCATCTTCTTCTTCTCTTCCTCTTCCACAGATAGATCTGCAGAAGGTTGACACAATAGTAAAAATGAAAAAACACCAACGGCCAGCAAGATAGTTCCAATGCTTTATTCAATCACAAAATGGACATGAAAATGTCCTATATCAGTAAATTGCACCAATTTCAAACCGGTTTCAGCATAAAGCCTTCGTCAGTGAAGCTAAATAACTATGCCAACAATGCATAGAGCGCTCTTTATATACCCTAATACATAATAGGTCCACCAATCATATTAATGATTGTAGTGCTTGTTAAAGAAGATCATTTTTCCTGTCTTGTAACTTTGATCATCACTTTATATATACATCAAAAAACTGTTAATAAACCACAAAAGACATAGGATAAAATATAGAATAATGACAATGCTATACTATGATATCAATGATTCCTTCAAAAATATGGGACAGCAGGAATAATAATTAATATACTAATTCTATGATCATATGACATCCACATAGAATCAAAATAAAGTATTCGGCTGAGTAAAACAGTCATATTATATTTAACAATACTATATCATGGTAATAAAAATTGTATGGTATATACCTGTTTAATTACTTACAACAATGGTATATAACACTGTAATATATGAAAGAAAAATTATCAAAAATATGCAATAACCACAGTATATAGTAATGGTTATATTATATTGAATATAGAAATACATCTGTGAGCCATCTGTGTTGTGTACCAATAGGACAACAACCCCAAACTGAATTATAATTCATAAATGGTCATTAAGACCTGGAGAAAACAGGGCCCCCAGATGGATTATCCAATATTTTTCCTTAAAGGTAAGTGTGTTCTCCCAACCTTGTTGATGGCTTCTGTCCCCCACTATTCGGTCGATAATAGTAAACATAAAATTGGCTGTAGGATGTTTGAGTGTATGTTGATACAAGGCATTTGTGGTTTTCTTATTTCTAATGTTGCTCCTGTGCTCACCAATCCTAATCCTAAGTGAGCGTGATGTTTTGCCTACATAAAAGGATGAACACTGACATGTGGCCAGGTAAATTACCCAGCTGCTGGAGCAATTCCCAAAAATTCTTAAATCATACACTTTACTTGTGTTAGCACTACTGAACTGTTTAGTTTTATTCACCTGATTGCAGGACATACAGTGCCCACATGGAAAAGTGCCCACCAATTCATTTCCACTAATGGTCAATTGCTTATATTTCGCTCCCCTACTGTCATGATGTTTGTAATGTGAAAAAATAGAACCCAGTGTTCTACCCCTTCTATATGAGAATTGGCACCGGTGACCCAGTTGTTGCCTGAGATATTCGTTGGCACGTAAAATGTTCCAATTATTATCCATGATATTCCGAATAATCTGATGATTTCTCCCATATGTTGTTACAAATCTCAGGGCACAATCTCCTTTCTTGGCATTACTGGTCTTATACTCCAACAACTGTGTTCTAGGTTGTCTGTCAGAACATGTTTTGGCTGATATAATATCAAATGGACGGTATCCTCTATCCAAAAATCGTTTGGTTAAATCCATGCTGGCATCCTCATAATCATCCAACGAAGAACTGATATGTTTCATCCGAAGAAACTGGGATTTTGGAATGTTGCGGACAGTGTGGCATGGATGCATACTAGATGCATGTAATAGTGTGTTATATTCTGGATATTTACGATGTATCTTAGTACCCAATGTGTTATCCGGGTTTCTATACACAGTGACATCCAGAAATTCGATTGAATTTAAATTGCTATTAACAGTAAATTCAATACCCCACACATTGTTGTTGAGGTATTCAACGAATTCCTGGAGGTATTCGGTATCTGCACGCCACACCATCCAGCAATCATCCAGATATCTTTGCCAAATGTCCATTTCAACCAAATAAATATTATGTGATGTATTATATATCAAACATTCTTCCAAGTAGGCCATAAACAAGTCCGCATAAATGGGAGCAAAGGATGCTCCCATAGCGGTGCCCTGGAGTTGCCAGTAACATTCCCCTTGAAAATATAAAATGTTTTTGTTTAGAACATGTTCAGACATGCAGATGATAAGTGTGTTAAAGCCAGGTGGGTATAAATTTGTCTTATCAAGCCAGAACTGGAGTGCTTGTAAGCCTGCCCAATGTGGAATGCTTGTATATAAGGACTTGACGTCCAATGTACATAGTAACCAATCTGGTTCAATTTGTGAATCCTCTATGATCTGTAAAAATTGCGTTGTATCTTTAATCCTTGCTCTAACATGGACTAAAAGTGGTTGCAATTGCTGTGTGAGAAAAACTGATAGAGGTTCCGTCAATGAACCATGGCCAGAAACAATTGGTCTTCCAGGTGGAGAAGTCAAAGATTTATGTATTTTGGGTAGTAAATATAGTACTTGCTTACATGGGTCCTTGACCATAAGATGTTTAGCTGTATTGGATGATATAATCCCTTCCTCAACTGCATTCTGCAAAAATGCATCGATCTCCTTTTTAAATGTAGGAGTAGGGTCTATGCCCATATACATGTAACATTTTGAATCCAACAGTTGGCGAAGACCCTCTTGGATGTAATAATCCATATCCAAAATAACCACAGCACCACCTTTATCTGCCTGAAGAATAGCTATTTTGTTATTATTCTTGAGTTCCATCAGGGCCTTCCTTTCTACCTCATTGATATTATCATGTAATATATCACTGGTGTATGGTGGGAAGTGTAATTCTCTGAGCACTGCCTGTTGAAATGCAGCTACATGGGTATTAATAGGGGGTTGAAATGTAGATTTAAGAAAACGGAATTCAGTTGATCTTTGAGAGTTAGTGTTATCTTTATCTGAAAAGAATATTTTAAGGTTAAGACAACGACAAAACTCTAATAAATCAGTGACTATCTGGTATTGATCACAGAAAAAACTCGGTATGAATCCCAAGCCTTTATTTAAAATCCTTTGTTGATCCACAGTTAGAGCAGTTTTGGAAAGATTAAGAACATTATTGAACACATTCTCATTTATTTCAATAGCGCTTGTATCAACCCATCTATTGAGTCCATATCTAGGCCTTTTTGAATGTTTGCGCCCACCTCTGCGTTTGGTGTTCCTCCTAAAGGGATGGGAACATTACTTTTCTTTTTGGCTGGTGAACTCACAGATGGTACACCTTCACTGTCGGTAAGAGAGGACTCCTCACCCGAGGTGCTGGTATACATTTGGTCTTTACGTTTAAGAATAGATCTAGGCCTTTTTCTTGTCTCCACCCTACCCTTACCCATAGCCATGTCCTTGAATCTAACCGAACTTTGAATTTCAAAGGGACGTCCACGACTGTAGTCTGTAACGTCCCTAGTGAATTTTTTAATTTTCCTTTCTTTCGTTAATTTATCATATTGAGTAAGTTCTTTAGAAAGATTCATGACCATGGTTTCATAGTTACTGTTAGACTCAAATTTCTTACATTTTGTACTAAGATCCTTAACTTCTACTATATTAGTGTCTATTGCTCTTTCATAATAGTCAGCCAGTATTTTGACCAATCTCATAGAGCCTTCCTGTACTGCCTCATTCCATTCCTCTGTCAGCCTCTGTTCAGATCTGCTGACCATCAGTTTCAACCTGATCCGAAGTCCCCTGGGAACTAACTTTTTGAATAAATAGGCTTTAAATAGCCTGAGGTGCCATATATTGGCACATAATCCTTTGAGGGCTTTTTCTAAATTAAAGAAAGCTGACTGGCATTCATCATATGAAAGAGAAGAGTTTCCATTATTCACGTTGTTGCTTGGGATGGAATCAAGCCCAAAAACTTTGATATCCTCCCGATCAGCACACAGCCCCTCTAAAATATTGTCCAAATCCATGGTCTTAAAAATATATATATATATATATATATATATATATATATATATATATATATATATATATATATATATATAAAATAAATCACCGTGAGGTGAACTTATGTAAATTAACAAAGGTTGACAAGGAATGTATATAGATATAGTAGGGCAGAAGACAAGAAAAAAAGACCACCCTATATTGCTGGGCCAAGGCCAACACGATAAATACTAAGTGAAGTATATAAAATAATTAAACCATAGTTACCAATCAACTAAATACCAGCACCTCCAACTAAAAAACCCTATATATTGTCATATACTGAACAGGTTTTGTAAGTAAGTCTATAAGTGTCAACAGAACCAAATAATAAGATTATAAAAATGAAGTAGTAGGAGGGACAATATCCATATACCCAATATGTTTAGTTAAAACTAACACCATCAGGTGAGCATATAATATCCCACTGGATGTTTGTATGCAAGCATAGGTATAGTATATATTCTTATTTGTTGTATCAAAGTAGAGTGCGCTCTGTATAAGTATTCACCATGCAGCCAACTACAATGTGACTGTTGTTACAAATATAACTCAATCAAAGTAGTTATATATACAAAAGAAAAAGAGAAAAGATGATGGTTTTGACAAACGTAATCTAATATGACCAAAGCACATCACCATATAATAAAATAGATCTTAATTTGGTATCTTGTTTGATAAGTAACTAACCCATCAAAGCTTAGTATCCGACCAAGAACAGAAGACAATATTACATTAATCATAGATTGAACCATAAAGTTCCAAATCTAGAATAAAACTTCCATTTAAAGAATCTATATGCATAAATATATTATATATCTGCTCTTACTAACATTCAAATGGTCCCTGATATAAACCATTATACATATATTGGTTAATGCTTTGCTGTAAGATATCTCCGAAATATCTTATGTATCTATAGATACACATTAACATAGAACCCCATATATGTGTATTTACAGTATCTTGCCACAATCTTTAAATGGCCCTGATACAACCCATCATAGAAAAACATATAGAGATGTTGACTATGTAGCTCAAGTAATCTTCTTAAATGTACTTGAAGCAGTATTTACCCAATACTATGTAGCTAATATGCTATAAAAAACTCTAAAATACACCTCAATATTATAGCATCTTGCATAGTATAATAAATGTGTTACAAAAATCAAATAATCACTTTAAATACATTTAAGCAATGTTTGTTAAAGGCTATATGACTTATATGGTTTGAAGCATCGAAAAATATATGTATAATATTGAAGAATCACATATAAACCATAGAATGTCCCATAGACTTAAATGGACGTTAGTGATGTTCATCAAAAATTAGCGTAAATAATAAATAACTAGTTTAAATGTCCAGGACTCTAAAACACAAAAAGAATAATATTCCACTGTATATACTTCACAATGTCCCAATTGACCATATATATTATTCACAAGCTGAAATCCTTAAACAAACAAAATAATGTCATGATGCATGTAATCAAAACATGCAAAAAATACAAATGTATTATCTTCCCTTAGGTCCAATGTGAATCCAGTTATATACAGTTCCAAAAGCGTCGCTGTAGGCCCAACACGTTACAAATGAACTAAAGTTTAGGATAAACGATAGTCAAAAAAGTCTCAAAACATACAGATCACGAACTAGCAGACATGTCCGCTTATTCCTGGCCCCGTAATAGTCGAATGATGTATAGTTCCAAAAAAACACAACAGTACCTGCACTCATGTAGACCGCGCGTTTTATAATCCCAAAATGGACGCTTCTTACTTTTGATTTGGTATACGTATATCCACAATTCTCACTGCCCCAAAGTCCATGCCAAAAATAAATCCCAAAATAAAGTGTCGATATCCAGAAGTCACTGCATACATCAGCGTCAGCAAAGAAAAAGTTTAGTAAATGTAACAGGTGAGGAGCCTTCTCCCACCGACAGCAAGGAACCGCTGCTCACAGAGAGATCAACACGACATCAGGAACACCATACCCCTCACGTAGAGCTTGCACGGCCAACCAAACATGAAAAAACACCAACGGCCAGCAAGATAGTTCCAATGCTTTATTCAATCACAAAATGGACATGAAAATGTCCTATAGCAGTAAATTGCACCAATTTCAAACCGGTTTCGGCATAAAGCCTTCCTCAGTGAAGCTAAATAACTATACCAACAATACATAGAGCGCTCTTTATATATCCTAATACATAATAGGTCCACCAATCATATTAATGATTGTAGTGCTTGTTAAAGAAGATAATTTTTCCTGTCTTGTAACTTTGATCATCACTTTATATATACATCAAAAAACTGTTAATAAACCACAAAAGACATAGGATAAAATATAGAATAATGACAATGCTATACTATGATATCAATGATTCCTTCAAAAATTGGGTAATTTACCTGGCCACATGTCAGTGTTAATCCTTTTATGTAGGCAAAACATCACGCTCACTTAGGATTAGGATTGGTGAGCACAGGAGCAACATTAGAAATAAGAAAACCACAAATGCCTTGTATCAACATACACTCAAACATCCTACAGCCAATTTTATGTTTACTATTATCGACCGAATAGTGAGGGACAGAAGCCATCAACAAGGTTGGGAGAACACACTTACCTTTAAAGAAAAATATTGGATAATCCATCTGGGGGCCCTGTTTTCTCCAGGTCTTAATGACCATTTATGAATTATAATTCAGTTTGGGGTTGTTGTCCTATTGGTACACAACACAGATGGCTCACAGATGTATTTCTATATTCAATATAATATAACCATTACTATATACTGTGGTTATTGCATATTTTTGATAATTTTTCTTTCATATATTACAGTGTTATATACCATTGTTGTAAGTAATTAAACAGGTATATACCATACAATTTTCATTACCATGATATAGTATTGTTAAATATAATATGACTGTTTTACTCAGCCGAATACTTTATTTTGATTCTATGTGGATGTCATATGATCATAGAATTAGTATATTAATTATTATTCCTGCTGTCCCATATTTTTAAAGGAATCATTGATATCATAGTATAGCATTGTCATTATTCTATATTTTATCCTATGTCTTTTGTGGTTTATTAACAGTTTTTTGATGTATATATATATAAAGTGATGATCAAAGTTACAAGACAGGAAAAATTATCTTCTTTAACAAGCACTACAATCATTAATATGATTGGTGGACCTATTATGTATTAGGATATATAAAGAGCGCTCTATGCATTGTAGGCATAGTTATTTAGCTTCACTGAGGAAGGCTTTATGCCGAAACCGGTTTGAAATTGGTGCAATTTACTGCTATAGGACATTTTCATGTTCATTTTGTGATTGAATAAAGCATTGGAACTATCTTGCTGGCCGTTGGTGTTTTTTCATGTTTGGTTGGCCTTGCAAGCTCTACGTGAGGGGTATGGTGTTCCTGACAATGGTAAAAATGAATATGCTCATATGATTTAAATGCAGTTGCAGTTGCACAGTGGGATGGCACAGAGTCATTTCTGTCTTCTGTGGTATTCAGCTGCTGCTTCTCCTCCATAACCATAAAACAAAGTATGTACTACCAAGCTTACATACATAATATTTAAATAAATAGAAGGCAATAGGTACTGAAAGCATGCTTATATTACATTTCAGACTCTTTCTTCTGATCGTCTGCCACCCACTAATGAAACAGGCCAGACTGGCACCACATCAGTTTACTGTACTATGCAAGCACTGTAAACATGAATGGATGAAGCTAGCAGCTTCATTCACTATTCCAGCAAGGGCATGACAGGCATCCACCTTCCTCAGTGGGCCACTATAATTACCCAGCAGGTGTTCTCTGAGGTTTCTATGCAGAAAGAACAGGCAAACCATGTTGGAGCCTTGCAATCAACAGCAACTAAGTAATTATAGTCACTCACTGAGGTGTGCTCAAGGAATAAATTGGTAGACCTTTGTGCGTGGATGCATGTGTGAGGTCCAGTCAATATCCCAGAGGACTACTAACAATAATGTGACATTCCCCACTTAAAATCCAGGTCAGTAATTAAGGATCCCCAATCCTCACCACTGACTCCAGTGTGGGGGGTGTCACAGAAAACACTAGAGCACAGAGCACACAAGAGCAAAATTTCACAATTTCCCTTAAGAGCACAAGAGAAACATGCTCTATTTTGCTGTGACTAGACTATATACCTCTGTCCACCCCAAATGTAATCCCTTACAATACACTTGAGAGCAATGTGTTCCAGTTTAAGACTTCTGACTTACTCACACTCAAAATAAATTTAAATTTCACATACTCAAATACTTATGGGAAGCCTGCAACAGATTTCCAGTTGTGTCCCCACCCCGATGCAAATGGTAACACTGCCACCAGAGTCAGACAGGTCTACATGCCCTTCAAATGGTAATCAATTATTACAAGTATAATAAAAAAAAATCAAAATAAATGATAGATATGAAGAGAAGCAGACAGCCTTTTGGGGTAACCTGGGGAGTATCAAAAAGGCATAAACACTCCCTAATCTCTAAAGAACTCACTGAATGTCCAGCCACAATGTAAAGTAATGAAAAACATTTAATAAATAAAATGATTACAAGAATGTAAATTAATAATTTTCAATAAACACAAGAATTCAATTACCAGAAATGTAAAATTAAACTGTAGGACAGAAGTCAATCATCTTAGAAAAACTCTGTCTTATTTTAAAAATAACAGTCAGCTGTTTAAAAAAAATGTTTTTTTCTGTCAGTAATCTGTTCAAATAATCACATAGCTTCCAGGAACACTCTAATGACATCACCTACTGAATGGCTGATTCTTCACAGAGAGTTTGTATTTTAGACTCTCCCTCTCAAACATGCACAATTAGAAATGTATCAAAGCACTGACAGATTTTTTAAACATTCTGTATAAACAGGGAAATACTCATCATTTTAAAAACTTAGTTACATGTTCACAATTAGATATGCTAGCATACAATGCAAGTTAATCCAAGAATAAACAAATCTCCTGCCAAACGTGCTAACACAGATGACAGCGTTTTCATTTTCTTCACAGCATGTTTATGAATCATGTGATGCTCAATGCAGCCCTGCATGAATGCACAATGACATGGCTGCAGCACTGCATTGCAACACTGTGACATGACCATACCACTGCACTGTGGTGATAAGTGTATACACATGCCGAATAAATGAGCACCACAGTGCAGTGCTATGCACTGTGGTGATAAGAGCATACAAATGCCAAATGAATGAGTATACATGTCATCTGCTTAGCTGTCGCTGTGACTTGCATCACTAGCACCAGCATATTCGGTTACATCATTGTGCATTATTAGCAATTCAAGACAGTGATGTTAAATGGCATTATTAGGATACTCCCCTGATAATCTCCTATTGGTAGCATGATATAAAGAGCCAGCAACATTTCATACAGCACTGCTTAGAACCATAAAACTATAAAACAGAGGAATTTCAGTAAAGATTATGCATTTTAGTGCTTCATAGAATTAAGGGCAGAGCACTACCTATCAAATTACCTCATCAAAAACAACAAACCCTGTGTTTGATGTCAGTGACAATAAGGCAGAAATCATGGTGCATGAGTAACCAGGAGCCCATGACAGTATACCATCTGTTTGTCTGTCTGCGGCTGGGGGTGCAAACCATAAACATCAAAAACCGTGGGAAGGACATACCAGAAAAGGTCTAGTTTTCCAAGGCCATGTGTTAAGTTATGGCTACAGCATGGAAAGTTGGAAGGAAGATGTGTATAGCACTCACTGCTGCTAATAACCAGGTGCAGAAGGGTAGGGTAGCTGTGGCTACAGATATGTACATCACACAGCATACCATACATGTACCTCCTGACTGAAAAGGTTCACCTGCAGATGTTCAGATACTGACACAGTCACACAAACAAAGCCACAGAGCCTGCCACTCCTATTCATGGGCATCATCCATGTCATGGATGATGATTCTGATGATGATGATCATCATCATTAGGCTCAACACATAGGAAGTCCCATTTATACTGCATGCTCACAGGCCTGTAGTTCTACCTATTCCCAGACACAGACATCATTCAGCCCAGCTACTGCAAGCCAACACAGTGGGCATCTTCAATGGACACATTAATGGTAGCTCAACCACTGAAAGATATGATCTAATGTTACTCTCAACTATGCAGAGTATATGGCTACCATGTTCACTACCCATGACCCTACTCTATAATATAGTGTTGCAGTCCTCTGTCACTGTACCTCCCTATCTGAGCAACTGATGCTCATCCCCCAAGCTGTATGGGACTGGTGATGTTTGATGCACAGCATAGCCCATATGTGTACCCTGTAGAGCATGGGTGCAATAACACATGTCATATTATTCTGTGTTGCCTTTATTATAGCCAATACGTATAAATCACATATGCCACCTCTTTGCAGTGCTGTAATGTGTCTGTCTTTACCTAAGCTGTAGTACTACTGCTGCATATCCCCCACCACCACCATTCTCCACCTTGATGTCCTGATGCTGCTATAACTAGTATGGAAGATCTTGCCAATACGTTCACCTCTTATTCAATCTGTCTGCACAATGCCCTGGTGTGCAGCAATGAACTCATAACAAAAATCTTGTTGCAGATATTTGGCCTTATTGCAGTGCCTATTCTGAGCTATTAGACATTAGAAGTGTTCCTTTGGTAGTATGAATATATGTTCCACTATATTTCATGTTACTGCATGGGCTGCTTTACAGATTATTTCCTGCATGGGCTAGGGACTGCATATAGGGGGTCATCAACCACAGCTAAAGGGCACATCTGGCTTTGCCTGCAACACACAACAAACAACATGTTATGTGTGGTGTGCTCCCTCCTACTATGCTACTTGTGTATATAGGATTGTGTGTCTAACAGGTATGCACCCCTTGCAAAAACACTTGACTATAGATTGGATGCATGCCAGTCATGCGAATCTTGCAAACTACCTGAGTGACACATTAGTGTAAACTACCCTGCAGTACTTGGAGCGAAAGTCCATCCTATCGATGTATCACAGGCATTTTGGACCAGGTTTGGCTTTGAAGACAACACATGTGTAATCTGTGGCTCACAGGACCTCAGGAAAATTTGCAATGTGTTAAAATGCCTATGCACTGTTGCTTCTATCCTCAGCTGTCCTGGTGAATCAGATATGTTTCTGAACATGCACTGGCATAATGTCAAGGTACTGGTGCAGGATTTGTGAAGCTGATACCTGCAATATCCCTAATGAATTCCTCATAGGTCATTGAAAGGTACCTGTAGCTAAGATGGTTAAGGATACACCACACACCTCAGTATCCAGAGCATTAGGCATACCATGCATCCCTCTCAATTCTTATTGTGGGCAGCAGAGTTTGTTTGACACAGTTCACAGTCTGCTGGCCTGTGAGCTGGCAGTTTGTCAGATATTGTTTACGCCCCCTCTACTGACACAGGCAACTACAATGTGCAGCATTATGGGCCCTGGCTCCAATGGTAGCTGCTAGCACATGCTGCTTCACTACTGCTGCAGCTACTCTTAGTATCACTGCCATCATGTATTCAATGAACCTTGATGTCCCAAATAGGTATTCACCAAGGCAGAGTGTGCCTGTTTTATACATTTGTGAACTGGTCTGCCATTTTGGATGTTTTTCAGTTGCATACCATGTGGCTGATTTGATGGGGTTCCTCATCTCCACATTATTATACTGTTATCAGCATGTGCTGCACACCATGCTGTTCTGTACTCTGTATGACTGAGCTGTGTCCCAGCATAGCTCACACCTTGTGCATGGCTACTGTCCATTGTTAATTTGCACTGCACAATGTGCTACATGTCTATAAATGTCAGCATTTGTGTTTCTGTTTTTAAATGGTGCTAATGTACTTGTGGTTTATCACATCTGCTCTTCATAATATATTACTTAACACCCTAGGCATTTCAAAATGTAAAGGGGTATGGATCAAGAAAACCAAATGATTTTATTACTGCATTTTAAACATTTTAGAGCATAACTTGATATGGTAAATCATAGATGCATTGACCTTTTCATCAGTGGCACGGTCAGTTTAACTTATTAAACAATTGTGTTATATATTCATTTTAAGAGGATATTCATTCAAGATCAGATGGTCAAAGAAGTCATGTTTATTCCATTTAGCTGAGTATACTGACATTGTAGACCACTTCCATTGTCAAATGCTCAAATATTGCATTTGTAAAATGTTTATTGTAGATGAATATATGAGCCAAAGCATCAGTTATTTTCTCACCATAACCACCTCATAAAATATGCATTACCACTCTAGCCACATCATTTAATACTGCACCTTGTTCACAATGAACACAGCAGAGTAAAACATTATCCCTAACTCTAAGACTATATTTGGCAATGCACTAAAGAATAAAATAAAAGATACTAAAACATGTACAAAATGTGATTCAACCCCCCCTCCCCCCATAAGTAAAGCAGACTCAAAAATGCTCAAAATTACAGTCACACCTACCCATATATACCATGCTTATTTATTTGTTTGCTTAGTTAGTTACAGGAAAATGACCCAGACTGTTTGGACTTTTTTTTTTTAATTATGATCTTGTTATGCAATAAATGAAGAAATAGACAATGTGCAAATATAATCATCATACAGTATTAGGGTAAAAATGTAAAATGGCATATATAAATGTTTTTATAATATAGTGCTACAAAATTAAGTAGTAAAGACATTTGCAGATGAATGGCAGCCCTTTTATTCACACATCTCAACTAGTTGTTACAGTGAAAGTTAAAGTGCCATATATTAAGTAACTCTGGTCAGACGATTACAATCAGATTCATTTATGAGATGCATTTATAGTGTTTTTGGAAAGAATTTATGAGTAACAGGAGTTTAAATGCTGATAGGGAGTGCTTTCCAAATCTGAGGTCCTAAAATTGAGAAGGACCTAGAGGTGGGCTGAAGTACAGCACAAAGCATGAAAAGGTCATTCTGTGCTGCAGTTGGACAGTTGGATCTCAGTTCTTTGCCAAGTATTGTTAAGCGAATGACTTTGAACAGAGATTTCTAAAGTCCTTCTTGATCATTGTCCCTGCAAAACACAGTAGCATGTACTCAGGTGAATCGTTTTACCCCACTGGCTAGCAAATCCCTGGCATCACTTCATTGTAGGTGCCAAAATAGCCACACCTTGGAAACAGTTTTACTTGCATGTTGGGAGAAAGTGACCTGCAGGTCCCAACAGTTTCTATCTGCACTACAAACAGAAATAGTAAAGGCTAATCTTATATTGATACCAGCTAACCTTTGTGGGTTCAAAATATTGTTGTTTTTGTTTTCAAAATAAATTAATAATAGTAACAATGATAGGCTTGGGAAGAAGAAAAATATAGGACAAAAGCTTTTCACTTTATTTTTATGATAAAGGTTTTTTTTGTAAACTGTATTCCATCTTAATATTTGGTTCTAACAGTTTTTTGATTTTTTTATTCCATCTTTCTGGGCTCTTTATGATTTAGTACTGCTTTGTCTGATGAAAAATCCTGCCCTGCGAGGCCAGCATTCTCCAGCCATGCACACTCAGACCTGTGGGCAGTGGATTTTGTTGCTGATTATTGTTGGAGTTCATGTGAGATAACAGATGCAGTCTGTGCAGCTTGTGTGGATCTATTGAATATTGTACCCAGCAGGGGTCTCACAACAGAACATAACCTAATGGCATTTCTTTACTAACTAGGGATATTAACAAGTACTGCTAATTTATAATAACCCTGAAGGCCATATTCAGGAAATAGCTTTTGAATCATTTTATTTCAATCTTTTTTTCAGATACAGATCTGCAATTGTTTAATTAATAAATTACAGTTTACTAACCATGTGAATTAACAAGGTGAAGAAGAGTCACACCACTTGAGTCTCCATATATAATACAGGTAGATTTTTTGTTGGTTTGTTTCTTTGTCCATTTAAATTTGTTACCCAGGTTAGGGCATTAACCCCAATGGACCTTTTCTAGGCCAACCCAATGGTTACAAAACAAAGTAATACAAAACAGAATACAATAGTTTCAAAAACAAAAATTTAATAAATAGTTGCAAATTTTCAGATATTGTGACAAATGAAAAACTGGACAGATGAAGGATCACACTTCAGTGATTATAGTACATATATTAGTAAAAGCACCGTATAAATAATTGTGCAATATAAGTGAATAAGATGTACTGGATGAATAATATTGGTAGGAGAAGACAGAGGAGAAGGAGGAGAAAAAGAGGGAAGGCTTTAGAAAGTATAAATAACAAGTCAAAGCAAGCGGATGCAGGAGAGTGGAGAGAATAGTTAGTCTGTGAATATAATTAAGTAGAAAAAAGTGGTGGGATGGTCGTTAATATGCATGTTAAAGAAGGGGGTGAAACATGAGGATAATCATTAGAAATACACACACACTCACACATACACAATGTAGATATGAAAAAGAAAACAAATTCTGAATATTAAAACAAGAGCTAGTTAAACAAGTCAAAAATAAAAGGGTGAATGATGACAAAATCAAAGAACAAATGATTTGCATGAAGGCTTAAAAAGTGGCAATGTATAGTTTTATCTGTATACATTTGTAGTTCATTATTTATTATAAAATGAATTTGTGAGAATATGTCATCCTTTCTTAATGATCCTGTGACACAGTATTACTTCCTGCAGCTGTAGTCTGTGCAAGGTGAGTACTCATAGTGTTAAAGCAGCATTGTGTGTTGTTAAAAAAATGATAAGCATTAATAAAATCATTGAGGAATGAAGATCGTGGGCCTATTTATGATTGTAACACAGAGGGACAGTACAAAAGAGGGGACTATGGCAGTTATACTCATTTGTTAACCAGACAAGCTCACTGGAAATACAGTCTGTTTTCAGTGATGACTAGGAGCAATGTCTGATTAAGTGACTTGCTCAAGGTCACATATTATGCAAATGAGGGTTAAGGGAATTAAACCCAATACCATAAGTTTGTGACAATTGCCAGAACAATGTTGGGTAAAGGATAAGAAACTTCTTGAATCTGAGTAGGACTGTGAGCTACATTTCATAATCCACTACTAGATTCCAAGTGAACCAATACCAGTCACCAGTAAAAGTCATGTAATATGGAAAGAATGTGCATAATCTGCTGGCCACATGCCACATGACCAACAGGTAGTGTGCATGAAGCTGTGCTCTAGCATGCCACTGCACAGTGTTGCCACAGAAATAAAGGAGGTACCTAACCAAAAGGGGAAAAAAACTATAACTGATGGCAACAGACTGGTGCACAATAAAACAGCTGTAGTTGCAGATAAATACAGAGATAAGGGTAATAGATGATAAAAATATGTAGTTTCAACAGTGGCACTGTGCATAGATGATAAAAAATATGTAGTTTCAACAGTGGAACTGTATCCCACATGTGCACAGTAGTACCAGTGGATACAGTATTTATAACTCCAACCAGAATAGTAATACATCCATGTAATTCATACACTGCACATTGAAGGGAAACAGCAGCAGTAGACATGGCAGAATATAGAACTATATGCAAGTATAACTGTAACCCAGCTTCACATGGTCCTGGCAGTGGATTGAAACAAGACACGTAGCTATATACCTCAGTATCCTGTGCAAGAAGCAACCACAGGGACCCCATACAAAAAAAACTGCCTTGCTGGGTGTAGCCATCTACATAAGCAAGGCCCATAGCCATCTGTACAGAAAGCTGTAGAGCACAAAGACACAGTGCACTGTTGTGTGCTGCAGACAAAGATGCAGACTCTGGAAAACAAATATATTTGTACAAACAAGAAAAACATAAGTTGTGTAACCAGAAGTAGCCCAGCTGCGACCCAGACTAAGCATTTCTAAGGGAATAAGCAAGCACATGTAGTGTGAACCCTGGTCTCCAGAAACAGCATGAATCAGGAGTGGAAAGAAGTGCAGATGGAGGAAAGGGATCAAGTCTGTTCATTTCCATGCCACATGGTAAGGCCTTCAGACAGTACATTGCACAGTGCATAGAGCACAACCAAGAAGTTCATCACATCTCTAAATCATATTTGCTCCACAACCACACAGAGGAAATGGTATATGCCCCAGTATCCCACAAAGGAAATGGCCTCAAAGACCTCATAACATAAACTTTACAGCCAAAAGAAATTGACCTGAACAGTTTCATACTGGGCTTGATACATGCAGGGCACAGGCAGAGAGCGTCTGAGGCCTACAACAATTTTTTTCCTGATGGACGGCATGTTTTGTCACTGAAATTGCACTTTGTGTTAGATAGAGGTGTGTCATGAGTAAGTAGGAACAAGATGAGCAGTGCGATGTACAGTGCTATGTACACAGTGGAATGAGTAGTGTGATGTACGCTGTGATGAACAGTGTGATGTACAGTGTTATGTACACAGTGGAATGAACAGTGGAATGAGTAGTGTGATGTATGCTGTGATGAGCAGTGCGATGTACAGTGTTATGTACACAGTGGAATGAGCAGTGGAATGAGTAGTGTGATGTACGTTGTGATGAGCAGTGTGAGGTACAGCGTTATGTACACAGTGGAATGAGTAGTATGATGTACACTGTGATGAGCAGTGTGATGTACAGTGTTATGTACACAGTGGAATGAGTAGTGTGATGTACGCTGTGATGAACAGTGTGATGTACAGTGTTATGTACACAGTGGAATGAGCAGTGGAATGAGTAGTGTGATGTATGCTGTGATGAGCAGTGTGATGTACAGTGTTATGTACACAGTGGAATAAGCAGTGGAATGAGTAGTGTGATGTACGCTGTGATGAGCAGTGTGATGTACAGCGTTATGTACACAGTGGAATGAGTAGTATGATGTACACTGTGATGAGCAGTGTGATGTACAGTGTTATGTACACAGTGGAATGAGTAGTATGATGTACGCTGTGATGAGCAGTGTGATGTACAGTGTTATGTACACAGTGGAATGAGTAGTGTGATGTACGCTGTGATGAGCAGTGTGATGTACAGTGTGATGACCAGACGCTGTGTTCCATAAAGATTGTGTATCAGGCTGAACTAAGTGGTCATGATGATCCAGTATGGTCAATTTAAGGGGGGGGGGACTGGATAAGCAAGTCAGACCAAGTTATGGGAACTTTTCAGACAAAGGAAGTTGATGTAATGATGTGCTAGAGAAGCATGTGATAAAGAACTTTATCCACACAGTGCATGATGCTAAAAATTTAACAGAACAGAACTAATATCACAGGGGCTCAATGAAACATAAAGCAAGGACACTCCACAATACCTACAGATATTACTAGACCAAAACACTGAGTTTTTATATAAAGGAATTAAAATGTTCACAACATCAGGGAAAACAAAACAGGTACTGAAATATCCATTTTTCTCTCTTCATAAGATAGAACAGGTTGAATGACTGTAGAGATAATCCTCACTTATAAAGTACCACTGCAATGTAAAAGGCCTGCAGTACCAAAATCAGTCACATCACCCTTTTACATATCAGTGATGCAAATTCTGCTGCTAAGGTCATGAATGAGGATGGAAAGAAATTCTATTAAAAATAATTGGGTGTTTGCAGGAGCTGAGAGGGCAAGACAGGGTTGGTGAGGAATGTAGTGGTCTGAGCTGTAGCCAGAGAAGTTGGTGCAACTGCTTAGTGGGGTGACAGTTACATCTAGGAAAGAGCTGTGAAAGAAATGGCAGCTAAGAACATAGGTGAGATAGGCCTATTACTTTGTTACTTCAAAAGTCAGATTTGATGAGCTATGCTGCTGGGAGTGTAACTAAGTGTGAGGGGCTGGCAAAAAGGAAATAGTTGTGGAGGGAGTGCTCAAAGTGAAAAACACATAGAATTAAGATCAGCAGCATAGTGATAATATGACTGTTCCATTAAGAGACTGCTGTGAGTTTGTCCACACTCACAATTCTGCATGTTTGACTCCAACTCCACAAGATGAACTGCAGCTTCATTTATTTTCAGCAGGAAATCATTGTGAGTGGTTTTGCTTCAATCTGCTTTCTTACTATGTGTGTATCTATGTATGTATGTATGTATTTTATTTTATTTATTTATTTAGCATTTGTTTACCAGAATAGCCTGACTTGGATGCTAGACATACCCCTTTTCAGAGGAGGCCTAGGGAGAAAAGCATGAACATTAAGATACAACTGTACACAGAATTAATAAACAAATAAGTAAAAAAAAAATAGTAAAAAAATAACATAAATGGCCATTTTAGAGTGTTCAGTCCACCCACTGCATGTCTTTTGAATGTGGGAGAAAACTGAAGCACACAGAGGAAGACCACAGGGATTCATTAGCTCAAAAGATTTATAACAGTGTTCCACATCACATTTAGTACAAGACTCTTGCAGCTATGCTGGGATCTAAATTATTATTCATATGAAGACTGGGTGAAGATAGATGAAGGCTGCCAGCCTAGCCAGATAGAATGTTGGAGATAATTCTGTCATCTGTAAATATTAATGTAAACCACAGTCTTGTTGTCTTAAATGGTAGAAATAGTGTTACATGTGGAACTGGAAAAAAAGGTAACAACAGTGCACTCTACTGACCAAGTAAAGCATGTTGTGACCCTTTGATGTTAGGACTTGGAGCCAGTGAGTCTAGAGTATGGCATCCTGCCTATTATTTTAAGGCCAGAGTTAATGGCCAGAATTTGCATGCACAAATGTCCTTTATTGCTCTGGTTTCTGCTCAGAGGTGAAGAATGTAAATGCAGTTTCTGTTAGCCTGGGAACCCAGGGAAGTGTGAAGAATGATGTAATGTAACCCAGGGAAGTGTGAAGAATGATGTAATGTGAACCAGGAATGTGATTTTAAAAACAGAGAGAATCAGAGAGCATTAAACATTTTTGTCTTGACCATCCAACTCATCAGCACTGTCTTGCTCTATATGTAAGTTTATCTTAGACTTGTGTTTTCTCTTAGAAATAGCTAGAAACTAGAACGATTAGACAATGTGTTTTTCTGTGATGTCAGAACTGTACTACTGAATTATTGTAAGTATATCTCTGTGATCTCTGAACTCTTGACTAGCACTCTGTAGTAAAAAGTATTGTCTTGTGTTTTGACTATTTGTTATTAAATATTTTTAAACCCTTTCAACTGTGGCTGTTTTTATAGAAATAATTTAAGCTCTTTAGAGTACTTGCATGCCTTTGGTAAAATTATACAAAGCCACTCCAATAGCTTTAGCCATGGGCTATACTACCAATTGGATAATAATATTGCAGAGTGATAATTGGACACCGTTTTAAGGGCCTTTGAGTAGCTGATAAATATTAGTGGGTGGTGGCAGCTGGTACTACCGTATATTCTAGGAAAAAGGGGCACAGCAGCAGAACCTGTGGCAGACTTCTCCAGGAGTGTCTGTGTGGTTCTATAAACTCTTCAAGTGTGTGTGTGTGTGTGTGTGTGTGTGTGTGTGTGTGTGTGTGTGTGTGTGTGTGTGTGTGTGTGTGTGTATGTGTGTATGTGTCAGCTACTTGGGCAGGGACACAAAGCAGTGGTTGGACAGAGAGGGTGCTGGAGGTCTTAGCTTGCCCACTAGGCTGAGATCTGGACCCTATAGCTGTGCCAGTGGGGAGTCATTGGGGACCTGGAGAGAAAGGGAGAAACCAGCCCCAGACTGACTGTGATCTCTGTGTGCTCTTAAGGTAAATTGCACTTTACTGAGTGTATTTGTTATGCCTTCCTCCTATATGAGATGCCCCTCACTGGTGTTAGTGGTGAGGACTGAGGTCCTTGATTGCTGGGCAGGGCATGGTTGTCACATATTAATTGTTTGGCAGTGGTGGGATATCCACACCACATATTAATTGGCTGGCAAATACTAACTGGCTTGTAGTGGTGTGGGTAGAGTGAATTCCTGAAGCTTGTGTACAGTGAGCTCTGAAGGTGTTTTATACTCCAAATCAGCCATGCAGTGAATACTCAGAGTTCAGATCACAATTGTTTGATTTATTTTGTTAGTTTAATTAGTCAGGGTGAGCAGACAGCATGTCAGCAGAGGAGTATGGAAAGCTGACAAGGAGCCAGCTGGCTGAGATGTGCCAGGCTAGGGGACTGGTGCATGGAAACCTGACTCTGGCAGACTTGATTGCAGCCTTGGTTACAGCTGCATCAGAAAACAGCAACCAGGAGGACAATCAGAATGGCAGTGGAAATATAATACCCTCGGAGAATGGACAGCTCAACCTTTCTGCAGAGGATGTAAAAATCTATCTGGAGCTAAAGAGACTTGAGTTGGAGGCCAGGTGTTTGGAGATAGAAGCAGCTGAGAGACTGAGAAGTCAACAGGCTGAGGAGAATGACAAATTGCTATGCCTGGAAGCCATGGAAAATGAGCGGCAGAGGAAGCATGAGAGGGAAATGCTGACGCTTCACCAGAGTCATGGAAATAATGGGGAAGGGAATAACTGGATCCCAGAAGAACAAAAAGGCAATAAATTTCTTCCACAGTTTAAAGAGGGGGATCATTTTGATAGTTTCATTCATATGTTTGAGAGGGTATGCAAACAGTCTGGTGCTGACCAAAGGCTCTGGGTACAGTTCCTGACCCCCTTACTCCATGGTAAAGCTGTAACTGTTTTGTCAAAAATGTCTGACGTTGCATGTTTTGATTATACTGCTGTTAAAAATCACTTGCTAGAATTGTTTAAGCTAACACCTGAAATGTAAGGAAACCGTTTTGTGAGCATAGACACAAGGCAGATGAAAGTGTGTGTGAATATGTTGCTGAACTAAGCACTTATTTCCATAGGTGATTGAGTGGATTTCAGATCACCAGTGCAGACCTTTTGGTGAGGGAACTAGCCCTTAGTACTTTGCCTAAGGACATGAGGATCTGATTAGCTGATAGACAATGTGCCACTTCAGATGAGTTGGGGAAGAATGAAGACCTATACCTGGCAAGCAGGGCAGCCCTGCACAGGAATAGGAACCCCAGTACTGCTCATGGGTCTAAAGGAACCCATGGTGGGCAGCACAGTCTGCCCCAACAGAATCTGCCAGTAGCGGGGGAAGTCACTAGTCCAGGTACACATCCAGAAGCTAGGGTTAAAGGTTTTGAATGCAACCAGTGGGGTCCTTTGGCATGCAGATGTCCATGGAGGCAAGGTGGGGAACAAAGGGTGAGGGATCCAGTAAGTGGGAAAGACAAAATGCCAATAGTAGGTTGTCTTGAGACAACAAGGGTACCAAACTACCATCCTGCAGATGTCCTGATAGGGAAGGATTTGGATGAGGTAGTACCATGTGGTTCAGTTACATGCAGTCAGGCTAGGAGACAAGCATTTGGGTCTGGTAGCCTGGGGGAGACCCAGACAGACTGGATACTTGCAGCCAGGACTGGTGGTTACTTCAGGGAGGGAGCTACCCTGTAGCAGTGAAACTGAAGGTGAGCCACAGCTGCTTATGGGTACTGGTGTTCCCTGGGACAGAGTGACTGCAAAGGTAGAGGTTAGTTGTAGTACCCAGGCTGACAGTGAGGCATCACTGTCAGAGGATGTCAGACTTCCTGTGGAAGGGGAGCTGGAAAGGGTTACAAGGAGAAAGTTGAGACAGGCTCAGCTCTCAGACCCTACATTGCAAGGCCTGAGGCAGGTAGTTAGGGAGGCACCTGATTCTCAAGGAAAGGGGGAAATTGTATACTGGGACAAAGGGTTACTATACAGAGAGTGGACCACTGAGGGAGGGCTAGAAGGTGAGTGTGTACAGCAGTTGGTAGTGCCTAGAGCCTACCATCTGGCACTTATAGCAATAGCCCATGATATTCCCTTTGCAGGTCGTATGGGCATAAAACATACAATGAGGCATATTATGCAAAACTTCTATTGGCCTGGAATTCCCAGGGATGTAACAGGGTACTGCAGGACCTGTGAGTAGTGCCAAAAAATAGGCAAGGCAGGAAACAAGGTGAGAGCTCCTTTGATGCCTTTGCCTGTGATTGAGGAACCATTTTAGAGGGTAGCTATGGATATTGTGGGTCTTCTGAGTACCCTAAGTTCCACAGAGAAAAAGTATATCCTAGTGGTAGTGGATTATGCTACACAATACCCTGAGGCAGTGGCTTTGTTCTCCACTGAGGCAGAGAAGGTGGCAAATGCTTTGTTAGAGATTTTCAGCAGGGTAGGTTTTCCAAAAGAAATACTGACTGACAGAAGTGCCAATTTCATGTCAGACCTGCTGGCTTGTCTGTGGAAGTCCTGTGGGGTGAAGCACATGAAGACCACCCACTACCATCCCCAGACTAATGGTCTTGTTGAGAGGTTAAACTCTACAATCAAGTCCATGCTACGGGCATTTGCAGATCAGTTTATAAGGGAGTGGGACAAATATTTTCCCCATCTGTTGTTTGCTTACAGAGAGGTTCCCCAGGAATCCACAGGTTTTTTTCACCCTTTGAGTTGCTATATGGGCATAGGGTGAGGAGACCTTTATATTTAATTCAAGATGAGTTGGAAGGTGAGTGCGAGTCTCACAAGGAGTCTGTTGTAGCATACATCCTGAACCTCAGGATAAGGCTCAGGGAACTCATGGGCTTGGCCCAGGAGAACCTGGCATAAGCCCAACAACAGAAAAAGGTGTGGTATGACAGGAATGCTCGAGCTATAGAGTATCCTGTGGGGCAGCAGGTAATGGTTCTCATTCCTGTCAGACACAACAAGCTGCAAGTGCTTGGGAGAGACCCTACAAGGTGGTAAGAAAAGTAAGTGATGTTAACTATATGGTGGAAGTGCTAGAGAGCAGGCACAGTCACATATTGTACCATGTTAACATGATGAAACCTTACCATGATATGGTGGCCCTTGTGCTGAGCAATTGCAGTGGATTGCAGGAGGAGTCTGAGGGAGATCTGGTGACTGATCTCCTCAATGAAGCTCGGGCTGACACCTCAGTGGAAGGGGTAGCAATGCCCTAGCAGCTATCTCCTATACAGGTTCGAGAAATCCAAGCTGTGTTGCAGGAATTTGGGGACATGTTCACTGGGAAACCAGGGTGCACCCACCTGGGGCAGCACCAGGTGGCTACAGGACCCCAAAGGCCCATTAGGCAGGCCCCTTATAGATTGCCTGAGAGAGCCAAACAGACTCTGAGAGAGGAGGTACAGGAGATGTTGGAACTATGGGTGATTCAAGAGTCCAACAGTCCCTGGGCCTCCCCAGTGGTGCTGGTGCCAAAGTAGGGTAGCAGAACCAGGTTCTGTGTGGACTACAGGAAATTAAATAGTCACAAAGAGTCAGATGCTTACTCCATGCCTAGGACAGATAAGGCCCTAGAGCAGCTGGGTGGGGCTAAGTATCTTACAACCATTGATCTTACCAAGGGTTACTGACTCGTGCCCTTGACTCCCAGTTCTAGAGATAAGTCAGCCTTTGTTACTCCTGTTGGCTTGTATGAGTTCACAAAGATGCCCTTTGGGATGAAGAATGTCCCAGCAACTTTCAGAGGCTGGTAGATCATATCCTAGCAGGATCAGGAGGGTTTTTCTTTGCTTACCTAGATGATATTGCCATCTACAGCCATTCCTGGCAAGAGCACCTTCAACATGTCAGGGAGGTGCTGGGCAGACTACAGAGGGCAGGGTTGACCATTAAGCTGAGGAAATGTCAGGTGGGTATGGCAAAGGTCTCCTACCTATAAGGAGTGGTAAGAAAAGGCCAGAACCTGCCAAAGTGGGAGCCATTCAGGCATGGCCAGCACCTGTTACCAAAAAGCAGGTGAGGGCATTTTTAGGGACAGCAGGGTACTACAGAAAGTCTGTCCCAGTTATAGTACCGTAGTTGCTCCCCTCACAGACCTGACAAGGAAGAACAGGACAGATAAGGTAGTGTGGACCCCAGCATGTGAGTAGGCATTTCAGAAGCTTAATGAAGAACCCAAATCAACAAAAGAATGGCTTCACCAGAAGAAAATTAAAGTTTTGCAATGGCCCAGCCAGAGCCCAGACCTAAATCCAATAGAAAATCTGTAGGGTGACCTGAAGAGGGCTGTGCCCAAGAGATGTCCTCACAATCTGATACATTTGGTGTGCTTTTGTAAGGAAGAGTGGGCAAATATTGCCAAGTCAAGATGTGCCATGCTGATAGACTCCTACCTAAGAAGGCTGAATGCTGCAATTAAATCAAAAGGTGCTTCAACAAAGTATTAGTTTAAGGGTGTGCACACACAACAAAGTATTAGTTTAAGGGTCTGCACACTTATGCAACCAGCATACGGTATTTTTTTTTATTTTTTATATTTTTCTCCTAACAGATTTGTTTGTTTTTCAATTGAATTGTACAGGTTATAGGTCACATTAAAGATGGGAAAAGTTTTGAAAATAATTTATTGTGGTCTCATTTTTTATATCACAAAAACCTGGCATTTTAACAGGGGTGTGTAACTTTTTATATCCGCTGTATATACAGATACTCACATAGACATAAACACACATACACAAACACATGTGCATATGTATTGTATGCCAATGATATTATCTTTAAGTATAACTAAAACTCCAACTCTTCTGATAATGCATAAATTGTACATAGCATGTCTAATCCATATAGTTTTATTTATTCATTTATTTAAATAAGTTCTAAATTTGAAAGTCATTTGTATAGGCAAACAAAATGTTCTTCATTTTAACAGAAATTTAACATCTTCTTTTGCCAGCTGACATTTGCATATACATTTTATTATTCAGTATCTGTCTCTGTCTCTCTTTCTCTCTATATCTATATATATATATATATATATATATATATATATATATATATATATATATAAGCCATATATCATCTATATCTATATATACATAAATAGATACAAATGATATATATAATATCTATATATCTATCTAATATATATCACACACATATCTATATTCAATAAACACACAACACTGAATGACATTTGACGACCTTTATTAAAATCCCATAAATATGATTGTTAACCAATAGTTATAAATTTCAACCAAAAGCATGACACCAGTGATAATAACATCCATGAAAGGAAATATAAAATAACCATAAGGGCAGCGCAATTGCTCACCCTTGATAATCAGCATCCCCCACTTGCTCACTTATCTTTTGCACTAACAAGGCAGCATTCCCCCGCTCACCCTCAATATATTGTATTACACCACCATCCATATAAGCAGCTCAGCTTGCTTATTAACTTGTCCACCAGAGCAACCACTCACTTTCCTTCCAAACTTATTGAACTGCACATCCATCACCAGAGGGGGAACAGAAGTGGGCAAGCCTGCCTCTCTTCTCCGCCCACCAGCCTGACCAGGCTGTTCTCCCTCTTTTCACCAAAGCTTCCATCCTAAGGCCAAACATCACTCAGTGCACCCATTTTCTAAACTCCAGCTAAATTATTAAGACCATCCCTCATCTGCAAAGAACCACAACAAACCGTGCCTTTCTTAAGCCTCCCTTGTAGCCACGGTACCCAAATCCTGAACAACCCCTTAAAACACCCGCATACCTGCAATACCAAAAAAAAAACACTATCCCAGACCAGTGTAAATTCAACTGTGCCTCAGTGAACCCGAATAAAATAATAATATGCACCACACCAGAACAACCACTGCAACAAAATTCATTACCTTGAACCTCAGTGTTCTTTCAAGATTTGCTCATTCTAACTGCACTCTACAACCTCATTGCACACCACTCTAATGACCAAAACATCTCCTGCGACCAATGTATTCAAAACAGCAGGAACAGCCACCACGACAAAACCATCACCTTTCAACTCCACTTCCTTCCAGCCCTGACTGCTTACATCTGTAAAAGAAAGAAAGAATATTGTAAATTCATGATAGTCACCCAGCAAACGTTCTTAAGACATAAAACCATATCAAAAGTGCCCTTTTCCTCAAACTGCCCCCATTACACTGACCTATCTCCCTTACCTCAGCCCAACCCCACCTTACCTGCATAACCAACCCCAGCTTAACCTGCATAAAATCATTTCACAGCCAAAACAAGAACATACAAAAACGATCCCACAGTAAGCACCAAAAGTAAAATGATACCCACTGAAGATGTTGCAAGTAATCACTGTGGAAAACAAGTTAACTATAACTATACCTTACCTGCGTCCCCTACTTATTTCCATATGAAACAACCTAATCTGCTGAACATGTATGTGACCAGCACTGCAAAATATGCGCACAGATCCCTGCAAAATGTGGTAAGAGCTGCTTAGCTCACAGCTGCCATAAGTAGTAGAAGAAAACAAATGTTGTGTACTCTTGCAATTTAATTTACTAGTGCAGTCTGTATGCCAGCCATTTGTAAACAATAACCCCAATTCCCCCAACTAAACTGAACATGCAAAATATCAGCTTAGCAGCAGTCATCTTAACCACAAAGAACCCCATCTTCCATAAACAGAATACATATAACCCTAAATAATTCCCTACTACACCAAATCTGCCTGTCCTCATTTCCACTGCCTCTATTCCTTCAATCCCACCCCAGTGGTCCAAAATAATGGTTAACAGTACTAACATCACACAGCAGACTGCCACCAAGGACCACTTCCTTAACAACTAAACTTTACCTATAAAACATCTGCTTTGCCATCAGAGGCAACCAGCCTAAACTAAACAATTAAGATCCTTCCATCAAATTCCCTTCCTGCCAGCCTGCAATCTGAAAACTCCCCACAAAGCCTCAAATTCCACCCTTTATAGCCACCCTACATCCTCTTGAACACTGCCAAGCCTACTTCACCATTAACTGAAGTCACCTTTCAGCACCCTGCTACAAATCTGACATGTCAAATTAAATACTTACCAAACTAGGCTTAGCAACCATCACCTCTCAAGAACACCTTTGTAGTCTACCAACTGATGATCCTCTGTACTTTCCAACTGCACACAACATTATATCCTGATCATCTTGGACATATTACATGTCAGTAACAGGTTCACACCAAAATGTCATCTGACGAGCTACAAACATTCATAACTCCTTCTTGTCTCTAGCTTATCCCAGCCATGCTGACTGTCAAAGCATCAAATTCCCCAGCTGAACCCATCTTCCAATCCTATACCTGCAGAACATGAAACTCCACTCCCCTACCCCCAAAACCTGCCCCAAACACCCGTCCCAATAATACCCTCCTTTATAGACATCTCATCTCCCCTTGAACATCGCCAAACCTGCTTCACCCTGCGTATAAATTAACTTGAGTCACATCTCAGCACCCTGCCCCAAATTTGACATATCAAGTTACATACTTACCAAAGTAGGCTTAGCAACCATCACCACTCCAGTGCGCTGAAAAATCCACCAACTGATGGTCCTCAGTTCTTCCCATCTGCAAAATAAAAGACAAAATAAGTGCTGTACACATTAACCCCTTAACAGTAAACGATGCTAGGTGCCACCTTGCTCATGAATTTCACATCTTTTATCCTAATGACTCCCCCAAAATGCTGTCGTAACTAGTTTCTGAGCCATACTATTAATTTAAACTGAGAAAACTGGATAAAGTCACACACAAAAGTAGCACAAATAGCCTGCCAAGGATAACCTTCTGCTATTGCTCCTAAAACCTAACAGTTTGGATGCACAATAACACGGCTTCCTTTACTGGTGTGAAGTCACTTATTAACCAAACTCCATGTTATGGAATTGACACAGAATGAGGAAATGGGAAATGCCAGAATTAATGTATATCTCCCATTTTGTGAATTAATAATTACATAGCTTCACAGCATATGAAAATATGTGTTAGCAACTACCCACACCATGCATCTCAAGTGTACCTCATTGCAAGAAACATACCTCATTTGGGGTCTTAAAAGTTAATATTCCTTAAAGTGCCATGAAGTTGGGAGGGTGGCTTAATGGTTAAGGTGTTTGCCTTACAAACACAAGGTGCAGGGTTCGAGTCTCACAAGGGATAATTGGCTAGGCTTAAAATGGCTCGCAAGGGCAGTTAGCTTAGTACTAAACTATGAACTATGAACCTATGAACCATTGAAAAGTGGGTTTTGTAACACATCCAGAGTTAAGAACTTCTTAAACAAAATACATAGAAAAACAAATAACTCATAATTCATTAAAAAGATATTCTTGGTAAGTTTTGTGTCTTTCTGCTTTTCCCGGTTAGAGATCGCCACAGCGGAACTCCAGTCCGCTAATGATTGGCAGGTGATTTTTAAGTACCGGCTTGCCAGGCCTGACACACAACCTTCAATGAAGGTATGCCCATTCACGCATGTCTCCACGCAAAAGACACTCTAGCTGAGAATCGAACCGGACAGCGTCTTACTGTGAGGCGACAACGCTACCGCAGCTACACCACCGCGGGTATATAGCACCACCACCGCGGGTATTCTTGGTAAGTAAACCAGCTTATTTTAACCACCCTATGACTTATCTAGCTGAAGTTGTTAATAAACCATTAGCAATTGTTTCACATTTTGCAAATAAAAGGAGTATTTAAAATGCATCTGGCCACACAGTATGATATAACTTTAGGATTTGTCTTTTGCAAAGGTGGAAACCACCCATTGTTACATACAATCCAGCCCATTTCCTGTAACTGGTAGACTAAGTGCTTGTATGTAAAACAGAATGGCAGGTGTGCTGAGAGCAGTTTCACTTTAAATGAGATAGTCAAAACATTTTTAGGCAGTTTTATTTTTTTTTATTTAACAAGACAGTTTAGTTACACACTAGATTGCTAAGGAAGTCGCCCGCATCTGAATGAGAAAGCTGTCCATTACAATTCCTGCTTTGGTGACGACGCTTACCAAACTCATGACAGCAGCAACAGATCAACACATCAGTTAATATCTGTTGCATTCCAACAGACAGCCTTCCTTCTGTATTAATCATTTTGTAGCTCAAGACTATTCCAGATATAAATCCGGTGGATATGACATAGAAAACTGACTATAATCTACAGTCCGAATTTTTAAGAATATGGAAGCTAACTCCACAACAATCACCACTTTCAAGAACAAGATGGAAAAGAAAGTCATCCCCACTCACAGCCCACAAAAGGGCCATCGCTGATCCTTCCAGCCCTAACCACCACTGAAAGAAGCCTGACAGACAGCCACCCTTAAAACAATCACCACAATTCCACTCCTGAACAGGAAGCATGAGGCAGAGGAGAAAACAGACAAGAGGCACACGTCTTTTTTTTTTAAAACATGTTCACCAGTTCATATGCACACCACAACCCACACAGACCCTTGCACACCCTCACGACCACTGACACCACCATGCGCAATGAATGGCCAATGTGGAATGCCCATGCAGCCCACGAATACAGTCATGTCAGTGAGCAACTAGTCCCCAGGTTCTCCCTCCCTTCCACTCTCTTTAAATTCTTTTTTTTTTTAATTAGCCATGAAGAAAAAGAGAAGCCAAGAAATCTACCCCCAACAAAAGGAGAAGATCAGCAGTACAACAAGTTGCACCACCACAGCACTACACACCCTGCCCCACAAGAGAAACACCGTCTCCGAACCCACGAAAACTGGCAGCATCAGCTAAGGAAAAGCCTCACAAAATGGGCATGATAGACTGCCCCAGAACAATGAAACCCAGACCCAATTGATAACACATGACAAAACTCTCACTACGAAAAGAAACAACCCAACTAACTACCCTCCACCAAGCGACAAACCCCCACTCATACAAGAGACAAAAAATCTCTTACAAATTCAAAACCAAATGCCAACATCTACAACCGAAATGAACCTTTGCTTCATCCAACCACCACAACCTGAGACAAACAATCCTCTCATTGGCTAGCTAGCACCCAAAACTGTTACGTAGGAAGGTTTACTTTCTATTCCTAAGACGGTTTTGCTACCCGTACATTATCATTTTCATGAAAACATGCATGCACTAAACCATCAAGGGAACCGGACAAGTGCCCTCCAGCAGGACTCAAGGTCTCACAGAAAAGATGTCTAAATAGTTCAGTTCCCCACTTGTTTGATGGGTTTATGACTGAGTATGCATTGTTCTAAAGGAGAGGTCTAAAATACAGAACGAGAACTTTACCAGTTTTTACTGAAATAAAATTATCTTGTATTTTCCTGGGGGTTTTTTTAATTTTTTTTTAACATCTGATTATTTCTACCAATCAGTCTTTTAATGCCGTGCATTCCTACTATGGCTCATTAATGATTTCCTTAACATAAGAACAATTGCTCCTGATAATTTAAACTGAAGACAGGACCCTGCACTGGTAAACAATGCTAGCCCTCAACAGTTAGGCCCACCATGGACATGCGCAACAATGCTCCATCACTCATACACACCCCAAAGCTTGCGAAAAGAGACCCAAACCTTGAAACAAGATCTGAACCCTTGTAGAAACTGAAACATTATGGAATGATTCCATTCACAAAACCATCCTGATCCTAGGTCTAGGCCAGGGAAGACCGATCTCTGCTAGGCACATTCCTCTTTCAGGCACTACACAGTTCCTATTCACAAATATAATTATCAGTCCTCTATCCATTGATAAACCTTATGAAAATATCAAGGCCTAGCTAATTAAACCATGCTATCAATTTCCTATCCGCACTGCTAACAAAGTACTTCATAACCTGCCTATTTGCTCCCCTAATGCCATACAAGGTAACACTCCACATTTGACAACCGCATTCCCCCCTCAACTGCATACCAACTAGAAGCAAAGAAGCTTTTATTGTTTTTTTTTTTTTCGTATTATCATTCTTATTAGTTAAAGTAAGTTACAACTAGTTAATGTCACTCCAAGCTTGCATCAGAGAGCGGCTGGTACTCAGAAGCACTGCATTGCCCAGGGAAACAGATTATTTCATGTGGCCACAATTAAATAGTGTATCCTTTAGCTTCTTGATGTAAATATGAGGCAAACCTGAATCTTCTGTGACCATTTGTGTGTCCCGCCCCCCAACTACTAATACTCCTCTCCACATGCATGTGAGTCACTTCTAGCACTGGTGGAACATCTTTAAACAAGTGTGCTGCTCGGCTGACTAAAACCAAATACTAAACCACCAAAATTGTATGCCAGCAATAAAATATTTATGTTTAACCACAGCCTAGGATATAATCTCCAGCAAGATTAAAGACACAGCCTGTCCCTCTCAAACCATTAGTGGCCAGTGCTCCGCTGGCTGCAAGAAATCTGGATAAGGATATGTAAATAAAAGTGGGCAACTGAGCGGCCATTTTAATTATTATCTCACCAATTAGTTTGCGCAAGCCTGCCCCTCTTATTTACATAAATCCATCAAAGGCTATAAAATGTAGAATTCAAGGTCTACCCATAGTTTTAACTGCAATATTCGAGGATTCCATTACTTGTACCAAAAAGCTACAGATTTATGAAAAATGGATGCAACAATAGGACAAAATGCTGGTAAAAATCTGCACTGTTAAAAGAACTGCCTCAGAACACCAACAATGACATTAAAGCACCCACCCAACTGGCAACACTATACCCACAATTAATATACACCCAACTACTCTGACCACCATTAAAATAAGTAATAACTCAACAACCATGCTATCCCCATCCTCCTCACCTGAGTTTGACTACTTACCAACATTACCCCTTTCATGAAATCCAAGGTCTACCTGCTCCATAGTACCTATCACTCATCATGGACGTAATACTTGCCATAGCAAGTTCACTCCAAAATATGACTCCTACCTCAGTTACACTTGACAAAACCCTGTAAGCCCCATCCCTACCCTTACCTCATTTACTCCTAAACATCCCTCCATCCCATTTAACCCTATCCTCCCCTTATTCTCTTAATTCCTGCTAGCCTATGTAACTGGTCCCATTTGAGGATGTCCCAGGATAAAATTGTCTGTTCCAAACCTTATTTGCAGACAACCTGATGTACATTTAGCACTGTCATTTTGGTGAACTCTTTTGTGAGTGTAGTGTTTGAAGTTGTGTGTCTAATGTTTTTACACTAAAGTGAAAGAAAGATGTGGATCATGCTTAGTTTAATTTGTTTTATTTTTGAATTGTGTGCGCATGTGTTTGTGTGTCTATATGCCGGTGTATATTTGTAGTGTATGCAGTTTGTGATTCATTTTTCTGTGAGAAACTTCCACATTGAAGATTGAGAGGATTTCTGAGTCAAAATGCTGATGTAGCAAGGAATGGTAATAAATATCTGATAACATGGAAAGGATGACAATAAACAAGATCTGCCAACATAACGGACAAGATAAGTAGTCTTATTATGCCATATTATGTGTCCACAATGAGGGTGGGTGTTTTACAGCTAAAGCTATTTGTCTGTCTTGTTACATAAATACAATAAATAATAGGTGGTTGTCACTGTTGATATGGCACCCCAAACCCATATACAAAATGAGTGCTGATACTGACATATATATGTAAGATGATGCCCTTGAGTCAAAATTGACTCATGGCAACCCCAACATTGACACTGGGTGTTTAGATATTTTTAATGCACCTCTATAATTACATAATATATATATATATATATATATATATATATATATATATATATATATATATATATATATATATATATATATATCCTATTCCAGAAAATTAGAAAAAAGGAAAGTCAACAGAAGGAGCGCTGCCATGGGTCCAGCTTGAGGAACAAGTCTTGCTCTTTCTGTATTTCTGGGAGGACAAAGCAGAACTTGGTAAAATGTGGTCAACAAGTTCTGGAACAACCAAAACTGCTCAGTGATTTGTCATGAAATACTTTTATTTAGCCCAGCTAATTGTCAAAGGAATTACATCAAGGTATAAAGATGTATCACTCATTTATATTCTGCGATAAGCAAACAGGTTATTAAGTACAATGTCCCCTTTGGGTTGTATCTCATTAAACATATCAGCCAATTAGAATGATGCCACACATTTCTAACCAAGAAAATCACAGATCTAATGTATCTGCAGTACAAAGAGAGGCAGGAAGGCTGTATCCCTTTATTCAGTGTTTTTTAGATATTTGTGGGAGATCTTTGCTTCACCTATTGTGTCGTAACAGACCTATCCTTCAGTTTCTCTTCATGTCTAATACATACACCAATACTAGAATCAGAGACCTTCACCAACAGGTAAATAAAACAATGGTGGGACAGGTTTATAAGTCAGTATTGACCAAACCTCTGAAATAAACTTCCCCTGCATGTTAAGCAGTGTGACTCACTATCTTCCTTTAAACATAAACTAGTGACTGGATAGGCATCCATACATTTATTACAGGACTAACTATATGGCCTTCCTGCAGAAAGACTGGCAAGTTATGAATGGTCATGAGACTCTGTATTCTTGGTGTGTGTGTGTATATATATATATATATATATATATATATATATATATATATATATATATATATATGCATACACTGGGAAATCTGGTACTTGTGAGCAACAAAGCTGCTGGCTGAGAATGCTAAAAAATCAGGAAAAAAGAACCATGCACTGTAGACAAGCTCAGATGAGACTTCAGAGTAATCAAGTACTTATAGCGTAAACTGAACTAAACAAACAAAATAAATAAAATAAACATGCACAATATCAAGATTTTAGAAATAGTGTAAATATGATTTATTACAAAGCTAGGAAGTAAACATTCAGCAAAAATTAAAGTACGCTCTGTCATCTGCTACCCAGACTTCATCAGAATAAACACGAGAGTATTTTTTACCACATAAAAATAAGCAACAGCTGTGTATAATAAATGCTGAATTCAATAAAACTGGGGGGAGGGGTCTACATCATGCAACACTAGTAGAATACAAAACAGCATGATGCAAAAGATACAGCCATAGCAGATTACTATAAGAAAACAATCTGCCCTGTTATGCTAATAATGTAGAGATTCATGTAAGAAAAAGGGAAAAAAAAGGATTATACAAGGTCAGAGAAGTATGTTCATCTGACATGCAGTGTGAAGCTTAGAAGAATGGATTGGGCAGCACAGCATGGCTACACGAGGAGAAAAAGACTTGCAATAAGAGGGCTTCCCTGCACAATTTTGGCAGAAGTGTGGTGTAGCTCAGGACTTGTCTGAGTTGGGATTTGCTGGAATAAGGCTTTGTGTAGGGCTTTCCTATTGGTAGTTTGTGTTAAAACTGTTTAAATTTGCTTGTATTTAAGCCTCACATTTGCATGAAGCTGAGCACCATGCAACAGGGGTTAGTGGTGCCCTGTATAGATGAAAACACCTAGATACAAATTTTTCCCTAGAGAACAGTCAGTGGAACCCACTCAGGCTTCCCTGTTGCACTGAGGGCTAATCAGCTGAGCACTGAGCAGCATTGTCGCACTTTTGCTAACCCTAGAGCAAAAGCTGATCTAACTTGCCCACCCCCTAACAGTACTTACAGTTTAACCTGCTTCAATGGACAGTTTCCCAACATTTCTCCAAAAAAAAAAGATTTTTTTAAGTGTTCCCCACCTAAATTAGTGTAGCTAGTAGCTATAGTATTTCCCATCTAAATTAGTATAGCTAGTAGCTGTAGTATTTCCCATCTAAATTAGTATAGCTAGTAGCTGTAGCTAAGAACAAAAAAAAAAAGAAAGAAAAAAGAAAAGGCTGCAAGGAGGGTAAAACACTAGCGAAGCCCACAACAGAAAGTAGAGCAGTAGCTGGTAGAATACACTTCATAAAGTAAAACAAGAGAGATATGCACCTAAAACACAAAAAGCACTGACAGAAACACAAGTGCAACACACTTGTCAAAAAAGTAAATCTCCTGTTGTGCAAAAAAGAAGAAACAAGCAGGGGTAAGCAAATTACTCAGACTCCCCACCCCACCCTTTATGTCATAACCACATTCGCAACTGCTGCAACAAATTAGGGACTGAAACAATCTTCCCAGCAAGTACCTCACTACAACAGGCAGCACAAAGAAGACATACAGCTGACACCAAAGGAAATCTGCCCTAGCAACAGCTAGCATCCAGGCACAACCATAGTCACCATATAAACATTTCTCAATAGTGAGTGGAAACATGTGGCACTAAAAAATGGCACTGTACACCCTCCCAAAATCCATCCACCCTGGGACACTGAAGAAAATCATGCTCTGCTGTCTGTAAAAACTGACACCCATCATGTGGACACAATTGCAACCTCACAGGGTGAAAAACATCAGAAGATCTAACAGGCAGCTTATCAAGAGAGCCAAACCACAAAACATCATGCCAATGAAGACACAAAACATAACTCTGCCTGCACTGACTCAAACCCAACAATCTCCCAAGGGAATAATGTTGATACCCATTAATGGCATATAACTGGATCAAAAGAGAAAAATACCAGTTTTCTTAGTGGAAGGGAGGGAGGCTAAAGACACATGCCAAGCAAGCAGCCAAGACTGGACTTCCCACAGCTCCAATTAAGAGATCCTCCATGCAAGTTTTCCAGACAAACAAGTCTGCCAAAACTGACCAGATGATGCTGGGAGCAAGTGTGTGACCAAGCAAAGAAAGATCTGCAGCCTGTAAATGCAGCAACACAGAAAATAGAAACAAAGTGTACAAAAATAAAAGGACAGGATGTAGTAAACTACCACCACCAGAAGCAGGAGTAGAATACAAAATACCCTTCTTAACAGGTGTATAGGAAGTGCCCCAAAAAAACAAAAGATCTCAGGCAAAAGGTGGGTGGACCAGGAACCTGGAAATAAACAGACAGAAAAACACACCCTAAAGTGCCCCAAAAGGCACCATTTAACAAACAAACATTTTTTTTAGAAAGACAATGGAAAAGCATGCCAAAAAGCCAAGCACTGAACAGCTTTACCAAGAAGAGCTTCACAAGACTTGGAGACATAAGAAGAAAAAACAACAGGCACTCCCAAGATACAGATACCAGTACTAGCAAAAGAAACATCCTCAACATGGGGAACTGCACCAAACCTACAGGATTTGGCAAAATTAAGAGAAAGACTCACTAATGAAAAAACAAAAGAAAAATACTGCAAATAAAGCAAAAAAACAGGAGAAGGCTCTGCAACAATAATAACATCATCTGTGTAAGACAGAAAATGAGGCACCAAAACACCTGAACATGAAAAATAAAGAAGAGACAAGGAAAAGTGTGACCTCATCTTAAACCACACAGCACCCACCACCAGAGTAAAAAGATAACTGCTCAAAGGACAACCTTGATGCTAACCATTCTTCTTGGCAACTTCAGTTCCCATCCAGTCAATAACCACAGGAACAATAACAGAAGGTGAATAAATGAAAGCAATACACTGAAGAAAAAGAGGACCAAACCCAAAAGCCTTTAAGATGGCTAACAAGGCTGAATGACTAACATTGTCAAATGCTTTGGTCAGATCACAACAGAGCAGCAGAGCAGAATCAGAAGCATGAACAAGGGAGGCAAGAGACTTCAACAAAAGAAGCAAATCTTGCATAGGCCTACCAGAAATACCATAGACCCCAGGGTCCAACAAATATTTCATCATTGACCACAGACGTAATTGCAAGATCTTACAAAACAACTTATAATCAGTATTATAAAGAGACTGGACGCCAGTTAGACAAGACCCTGTGGTCACCCTTTTTCAATAGCACTTCGAACTTCAAACAAAGTAATAGGGGCATCATGAGCTGCCCTAAAAACAGCAGACATCACAAATATAGGCCAAAATTCCACAGAAGAAGGTTTACCACTGTGCAAAGTAGACAAATAAGAATTAATTTCCTGCAGAACATCCTCCTTAGTGGCAACAACATCACCTGAAGAAGACAACACACTGTCAATAAAGATCTCCTTCCTAACAGAACATTTACCTACATAAGGGAGAAACTCCTCACCCCTCCCATTCAAAGAATAGGCTAAGTTCCAAAAAACCACTCTCACCCTAGCAAGGTTATGCAAATGCAACTCACGGAGGTGTCAAAGGGCACTGGCAGGCACATGATGCACACCAGACTGGAAAGTAGCATAAAGGGATTTAGAAGAACCTTAAAAAGGGAATAATAAAAGTGGGAAACCAACAACAACAAGAAAAAAAACGTATCTTTAAATGCCAACCACCAAGAAGAAAGAGAAGAATAAAAAAACAACAAAGTAAAACGCTCATGCCATAACTCAGTAATCACCTCTTGCCAGGCAGAAGTAAAAGTCAAAGGAGGAGTAAAATGAGAAAGACCCTCACCCTTACACAATGCAGAAGAAACTCCAAAGGAAAAGGACAAAGCTCAATGATCAGAAAAGGCTCAAAAGGCAAGGAAGAAGAAACCACTTTGAAGGCAGGAAAACAAAACAGCAATCAATTAGTGTGGAAGCAGCCCCATGAAAGTATTCGGGTGCAAGCAGCCCAATGAAAGTAAGTAAAGGCAAAAGGACTACATACAGTAAGAGATGCCAAATCTAAAATGTCCTTACAACAATGGACACAGAGTCTTGTCTGACATAGAACACCCTGGTAATACACCACAGTTAAAGTCACCAAAAAAAGAATGGGAAAGTCAATTAAAAAATAAGGTTACAAAAGTTGAATTAATAACCAACACTCAGACACTGGAATAAATGCATAAACAATCACTAAACATATAAAAGAATGCCTACACAACAAATCCAACACTAAACGCCTACCAAGCAAAACATGAATAACATCCCTAACAACCACAACAGAGTTATGATACAGTAACCAATACCAGACCTACGATCGGTCCCTAAAGACCAAACCACCCCATTCCTCCACAAAGATACAAAGATTCCCTTTAGAAACAGTGAACAGAGGAAAGCCTACCCACATCCAACAAACAAACAAAATCAGAGTGTAACACAAAAACCCAGGAAAAGACAGTCAAATGCCGGGGCAATGATACAATACCATTAATATTACAAAATGTCAAAGTCAAGTTAGCCATCAGTACCAGGATGAGAAACTCCTTCAGAACCCCTCTTAGGATGTTTGTTTCTATGATGTCTGCACCTAGAAGCTGAGGTCCACTGCTGATAATCACCCATCTGATTACGAAAGGGTTCGCATCAAGATTTAAGGATGTAATGGTGCCCCTCTACTTTTCCCTCATCAGACCCATTATTGAGTACAATGCACCAATTGGAATGTACCTGGCTAGACATCTCCAGCAGCTGGAGAGACCACAGAGGTACCTAACGAAGAGGATTATTGGCCTCGAACAGTTGCCCTATGCAGCACGATTGAAAAAGCTAAAACTGTTCTCTGTTGCATACCGTCTTCTCAGAGGCGATCTCTGTCTAATGTACAGAGCCATGTCCAACCCAGAATTGTTGAACATGCTCCATCTTAGCAAAACCAAATCTACTCGAGCTACACGCTCTAGGGATATAAACCTCAACACAACAATAAATAGAACATGCTGGAGGGATAGACTCCCTTCACAGAGACTTCCCTTACTATGGAACAGGGTCCCAATCTACATAAGACAGAGCCCCTCACTATCACTCTTTAAGAGGAACCTTGATGAGTGGATGGGTAACAGATAGTTCACACCGGGGATCACACCAACAGCACTACTAGATAGGGGCCAAGGGTACTAGCTGCTAGTACAAGGGTCTAGGGAACTACTAAAGGGGAGGTGAATACCGCACAATGTGGCTGAGCTAATATATGCCTTCGGGCAGATAGCCCAGTACCAACTTATGAACCTATCCATATCAGTACACGGATCAGAGTCACAACTAACAGTATCGTTAGAAGGAATACCATCACCAGTAGAAGAGGTATCAGATGGACCAAGTAATCTCCTATTAGACTCTAACACAGCAGTACCAGTAGGGACAACAAAAACTACAAGAGAAAGAGGCACAGTAGTGTGAGAACCAGAAGCAACAGGAACAGGACAAAAGGGACTAGAAAGCAAAGAATGCAGAACAGGCCCCTCCAGAGAGGAAGCAGTCGTAAGAACAGAGAGAGAAGAAGGGTGGATCAAGGGACAGGGACAACAGCCTGTACTGGGGAAGACTCCACAGGAGAGCAGAGCAGCAGAAAGCAAATCAGAAACATCAGAAAGTAAAGTCTGACAAGACTCACTGGATACAGATAACACAGAAGGTACAGCAGGGCAAACAAGATCAACATGAGAACAAGAACATAAACAGCACCACTGTGGACAAGCTCTACTTAAATTAGCTGTGGAACCACAATGAGTGCATTTTCTAGCAGGACAATCAGACACCAAGCGAGAAAAATCATCCCCCCCAAAAAAAAAATAGGACGTAGGCTGACCCATATACCTCAAAATGCCTCTCTGACCACACAAAAAGCACACACCAGGAAAATGGGAAACACCAGAATCAAAGATATGCAAAGCCACCCAGGCCTTCCGTACCCCATTCCAGCCTCCACCAGCATCAGAATTAAAAGATTTTCTTAACTGAAAAAACATCAGCACACTGAGAAAGTAACATAAACAGAACAAAAATACAAAATAAGTTTATGGTTATAAGAAACTTCTACTTCAGAAAGTACAAAATCAGACCAAGGCTGATGTTTACATGCAGCAGAATGAGAAACAAAAGTAGAAGCAGCCTCCTGCTCCTGCTCTTCAAAATAAACATCAGCAAAAGCACCCCTCCCCTAGTGAATATTATAGCAATAACCCACGCCTGGGTGTGGGTAATGCAGGATTTACCCACGGTTGGCGTGGTTTGGTCCCGAGGGCGAAACAAAGACATCCATGGGTAAATCCCGCATTACCCACACCCAGAAGTGGGTTATTGCTATTATACTATGACATTATTTAAGAAAAGAAATAATTACTTTTCTTAAATAATGGCATTGTATAATGCCTCTTTGCTGCCCTTCCGCAGCTGTCTGGTATCCGCGGCAGTTCTGATGTACTGCGCATGCCTACGCAGTACATCAGAGCTGTGGCCAAAAGCAATGGAGAAAGCAAGATCTCCATTGTTTCGCTATGTTAAATGGGTTTAACATAGCGAGACAGCTTTAAAATAAGCAACAGAGATGTCCATTGCTTATTTTAAAGCTGTTTCGCTATGTTAAACCCATTTAACATAGCGAAACAGTAAAAAGCAATGGAGATCTTGCTTTCTCCGTTGCTTTTTTTTTTTTAAAACCTGTCTCGCTATGTTAAATGGGTTTAACATAGTGAGACAGCTTTAAAATAAGCAATGGAGATCTCCGTTGCTTATTTTAAAGCTGTCTCACTATGTTAAACCCATTTAACATAGCAAGACAGGTTTAAAAAAAAAACAACAGAGAAAGCAAGATCTCCGTTGCTTTTTACACACTGTGTCGCTATGTTAAAGGAGTTTAACATAGCGAGACAGCTTTAAAAAAAGCAACGGAGATCTCTGTTGCTTTTTTTAAACCTGTGTCGCTATGTTAATCTCTTTTAACATAGCGAGACAGTGTTTTAAAAGAGACTTATAGTAATGGAAAAAGTCCGGGTGACCGGACCTTTTTCCATTAGTATAAGTCGATTTACAACGTGCACGCTGGCCAATCAGCGTGCACGTTTTGGAATATTAATGGGGGGTCATGGTATAATAGTGCACAAAGACTGAACAGGCACAGACAAAGGTTTCTATAAAGAATGCCAAATAAACATAAATGAGAAAGGCTGACCTGAAGCAGACTTAAGATGAACCAAAGGCTTAGAGGCAATCCCAGACTGTCTCAAAGAGCTAGGCTGACTCCCAAAAGCAGAAACTGCCATTTTTGCTGCACTTGGCCTGAGAAACAATTGTAGTAGCAACAGGAGACACAGCATTAGCAGAAGTAACCAGCTGAGCTGTAGGGGGGAGTCAAAACAGCAGAGAAAGAAACAGCAAAAGCCAAAAAAAATCCTGAAACTCCAATTTTTCACTCCAGTCAAGCAGACAAATTACCAGAGTCATGCAACACAGCTGAGGCTTGTGAAGAAGTCTGAGACGCAGATAAAGAAGCCTGTGAATTAACACTAGAAGGTAAAGTAGAAGAAATAACAGGAAAAACAGAAACACTAGCTGCAGTACTCACAGCAGAAACAGCTGCCATCTTGCCTCACCCATAAGTGAAAGCAAGGACTTTGTAGGGGTTGGAGTAAGCACCACCACTGGTTCTTTTGATTTTTTTTTTTTAAGTTTTTAGCTTCTGCTATTTAAGTCCTGCTTTTGAGCAGGTTTCTACTTGTTTAAAAAAAGCTGAACTGAGGTGGTCTACCAGCTACAACTACCAGACAGTGATGCTTCTGAGCTTCCCAAAAATCATAAGTTGCCTGTCTTTTTTTTTTTTTTTTTGATTATACAATTTACTGTACTTTTCATTGTGTTCTGATTATTTAATCTGCATTATAATACTGTAAACTACACTGCACTGTTTATACTGCATTTGTCTGCCTTACTGTGTTTGTTAAATCATATTCTGTTGCTGTTTTCACTGTTTGCAAAGCATCTGTTGTTTTTGTTCTGTTTTCCTACCAAGCAGTGTTTTAATTAACTGATTTGCTTACTGTTTAAAACATTCTTTAGTATCTTCTTGCTGTTTAAAACATTTTTTGGTGTTTCCCACTTAAATTAGTGTAGCTAGTAGCGTAGATTAGTCCAGATACAGGTTCGCTATATCTGGGTATGTTTGTAGTGGCTCTTGTATTCTGAGCACATTTTCCAAGCCATCTTTGATTGGAAGGGGCCCTTCTGCACCCTTGTGTGCTGATTGGAATCTATCTGGTGAATGGTGATTGTTCTAGGGCTTGGAGTCATACCAACCAGCAAAAAGAAAAAAAAAAAAAAGAAGTAAAACACCTTGCAAAACTGACAAAGAAAAAGACAACGGTTATGTAGGACCAGAAAACCCTAACAAAAACACAATCCTTGGCCAAAAAGAAGGACTAAGGAAAAAAAAAACATAACAGCAGCCATAACAGGTCCTACAAGGCTGAGAATGAGAAAGAAAACAGTAAAGAACATCTGAGCAAGTCTGCTCACTTTCCTGTCCTAAATATATACCTTATATTACTTCACTCTAGTGATTTTCCTCTGGAAACTATGTCTACTCCCCTAACCTTGGTTCTCAGGCCTTGTCTTGTTTTGCAGTCTTGCAGGTGCCTACCATGGCCTAACTGTCTCATTATTTAGCATCCCATACACATATCTTTCCCTTGGGAGAGGAACATTCTGTAGCATTCCCTTGAGAACTATTACTTCTGCACATTTCATGTTTAGCTAGCAAGATTATTTTTTCCTTTCTAATAAACTGCCTTTTGTAAAATTGAATACATGAAAAAACATGTCTGACTCTATATTTTCAGGCCTATTTTATTTATTTTTATTTTTATTTTATTTGACATTTGTTTACCAGGAATGTCCAACTTGGAACAAAGCCATTTTTCAGCAGAGGCCCAGGGAGAAGCACTCCAGATGTATGTCTTTATAACATGGGAGGAAACCCACACGAATGCAGGGAGAACATGCAGACTCCACACAGTAGGCATTACAGCCGAGATTCGAACCAGAGATCCTCTTGTTGTGAGGTGACAACGTTATTGCTGCATCACTGCTCCATCCAATTATTTTCCACCTATTATTTTACCTTAATGTACTATAGTGAATTCACTAAGAATATCCTCACTCTAACAGCTCTCTGACGTCCATGATGAAAGTTTACAGGGACCTTCTTTTGTAACTACCTTACAATTGTATATTATTTATATTAATAACTACTGTAATATGATTTGAATACACAGGCTTTTATGCCACCTCCCACTGACATTTTTGTAATGCACAATCTGCAAAATGACACTATAATAGTTAATGCTGTTAGAATCAGTATTGCTACTAGAGGGTATTTTAAAACTGTTCCACTCCAACCCAAGAATAGGTTTGCAATTTAGAGATGTCCCCAGTATTTTATACCTTGGTCATTACCTCACTCATAATCTGCAAATGAGTTTTAATAGATTCACTTTTATCTGGTATATGACGACAGCATTATGGTCCAATCAACCTACAAGTCCCATGATGGGAAGCCAGCAGGTAATTAAGGGCCATTCGATTTCAAAGGCCCACCATATGTATCATGGTAATTTTAAAGTGATGTCCCTTATGCTCTCAAAGGTACTATTAGCCAACACTTTCAGTAATTTGGCCAATTTATGCAATTTCCAGATAGCTTTAATAGGTCCACATGCAGGAAATATATCTGCCCCAGTGATTACCCCATCACCTAAATCCATAGCTTTTAGAGTCTTTCAGTCTAAGTTCTGATGCATGTGTGATATATCAAAACCCTGCATATTATTCTGAATGTCATTGTTTAAGTCTTGTTTAATTTTGTGGTTTCTGAAACTTGTTGAATCAGGTAATTTCTTAAACTGGCTTATGACTGGTATTGCATATCCTATATAATGTGAGCTGTACCAGTCTGATGGAAGCCATTTATAGGCTTTGTTTTCACACACATAATACATATGTGTTAAGGCATAGTTAGAATGCCAAGCCTGCAGTTTCAGAAGCAGCATGAAGAAAATCCCATACACAGTCTAAAATTGTTTCTGCACATTTTTAGTCAAGCTGGATAGAATACAAACTGTTAACCCTGCATGTTTTTCTTTTCCATCTCTGTACTTTGTAATGATAAAATTACACTGATTATTGCCTGTGTTTTTTACCTTATGAGCTGGTACCTCATTGTACCATGATGCCTCTTTCTTATAGCAAATTAAACCTTTCCTTTTATATTTATTTATTATTATTTATTTCAGTTTGATAACCGGGGAAGTTCACTGGGCCAAGAAGAGCAAATTTTCAGTGGAGGCCCGGGAAGAAAAACTCCATTACCAATCATGTACACATTAAGGAATACAAACATTTTCAGAGGGCTGACAACACAGCATATCACACTGGAGTTAATAAAGCCATGCAGGGAAAGATCAACGACATCACCGATACATAAAGCAATACAGTCGTTTTCAGAAGATTGAGAATACTGCATAATAAACTGGAGGTATAATACACTTATGTAAAGATATGGTGCAAATTTAGGTACAAGTAGATATAATAGACTCTATAATAGAATCTAAATAGGATTAGGAAGGGTGCCCATAGCGACAAATATTGGGTATTGTTAACAGTATTTTTTTAAATATTGTACTATTTAGACCATTTTGTTTTTCATTATATAGCCTATTAAGCATGATGGCTATTTTTTGAAGACTGACTGAAGCTGGCACTAAAGGGATACTCTTCCCTGCCACTGGCACATGAGCACAAATCCAGCATTGAGACAAATTAAATGCATGTGCAGAGGTAAACTGAAGCTTGGTAGATGTATTATAAGGTAGATACCAGTCTTTTCATTGTATCACTTTCCTTTTTACCAGATGATGTTCTGTGAATAGAACCTGAACTTAAAACCTGTAAAACTTGAAATTGTGATTCTGTAGCATTCCCTTGAGAACTATTATTCCTGCACATCTCGTGTTTAGCCCACAAGATTCTATTTTCCTTTCTAATAAACTGTCTTTCGCCGAAACTGAATAAATAAATAAAAACACAAGTCTGACTCTATATTTTCAGGCCTATTATTCTACCTTAATGTACTATAGTGAAATTACTAAGAATACCCTCACTCTAAGAGAGTTTAAACCAAAAAGGTCACACACTGGAAGTACTTCTATCATTGGAGGATGTAGATGTCTGTGTAGTCACAGAAACCTAGCTCAAGGCTTCAGAGAGTACCCAGGCCTTGCAAGACTACAATGCCTTCCACACCTTCAGACCACAAAATGAACATGTGGGAACCATAGGAGACAGTGTTTCTAGCTTTATTAGAGAAAACTTCATCTCCCGACTAGTTAGATTGGATAATTCCATGGAGTTACTCCAAGTCCAGATTACTGTGGGTAAGACCCCCATTCAAGTCATAGCTAGTTACAGATCCCCCTCTATGGATCATGAGGCCTACTTGACCAAACTGGAGTCAATCCAAATATTGCCAAACACTCACGGGGGATTTCAATTATCCTACCATCAACTGGGAAACCTACTCTAGCCCCAACTCACTAGTGCAAAAGTTCCTTGACTTTGTTAACTCAAATGCTCTGGAACAAATTGTTCAAACCCCAGCAAGAGGAACAAACATACTAGATCTGGTCCTCATTACATGAGAAACAAATGCATCGCTGCAACTGTCGGACCCTCATTACTTAAATCTTACCACAAACCAGTCACCTTTGAACTGGCACTAACACCAGAACTCGTAAAGGGTAAAGTCAGGCTAAAAAACTTCACCAAGGCAAACTATACCATCCTAGGGGAAGGTATAAATGCAACTCAGACCCCACCTCCAGCCGAAAGTGGTAACTACACCAAAGCTTACACTAAAGCCCTGTACAACACTTGTATAAGTGTATAGACTCTGCTGTTCCAGACAGAATCAAAGCCAGAGCCCCAAGTAAAAAAAAAAAAAAAAAAAAATGCCACCCTGGTGGACATCCAGCATCAACAAACTTTACAACAAATGGAAAATGTTGCTGTCTAAGAAAACTAAGGTGAGTGCCCAACAATGGAAAAGCAGCCTCCTCAGCCTCAACAGGCAAATAAAACATGTCAAATCCTTTAAGGGTAACTTTGAGAAAAACTTAGCAATCACAGCGAAGGATAATCATAAGGCCTTTTACAGCTACGTATGTAGCTTCAAAGGTAGGACCCAAGCATGTGCCAAACTACTGACTAACAATGTCATGCACACTGATCCCGCAAAAATAGCAAACCTGCTAGCGGACAGATTTGGTGAAAATTTCAATCCCATATCCCCTCCAAACTTATCACAAACTTTAGCCCCCCCCCCCCCCTCAACCTACATATCCAAACAGTAGGTCATTAAAGCCTTGTCTAAAGCAAAAAAAAAAACAGCCTTTATGGGGCCAGACTAAAACATGAACTAGTATCACCAGTAAGTACCTTATTCATTTACAGCCTAACCACTGGCTTTGTTCTTGCAGAATGAAGAACACCAACAGATATTCCTCTCCACAAAGGTGGCTTAGCAACAGACCAAAGGAATTATAGACCCATAAGTCTGAACAGCCTCATCTGTAAAGTCATGAAATGTATCAACATGGACCTCATAAATAAAGACATAGGTGACCTCCAAACCCTGGACGCAACTCAATTTGGCTTTATCAAGTTCAGATCCTGCCTGTAAGGCCTGGTGGGTATCTTGAATAATGTGACCAGAACCATTGATGAGGGCAAATCTGTACACAGCATAACTCAACTTGGCAAAGGCCTTTGACACAATCCCACACACAGACATTGCCAATAAACTTAGCATACTGAATGTAAACCCCATTGTTGTAAGATGAGTTGCCAACTGGCTCACAACCTGGTCACACACACTATTAAAGTGGTGACTCTACATCAATCAGCAGACCTGTCACCAGCCAGGTGCTACAAGTGTCAATGCTGGGTCCCCTACTGTTTGGTATATACTTCTCAGATGTTCAGGCCAAAACTAAGGGACTGTGGCTGACCAAGTTTGCAGATGACTGCAAACTGGGTGCAATTATTGAATCCCCAAATGATGTCAATATACTTTAAGAGGGTCTTATGCAGACCAGTGAGTGGGGTCTTAGTCACAATCTCAGACTGAATGCAAAGAAATGCATAATCATTCCTTTCAGAAAAACAATGTCCCTTCATACTATCAAATTAACAACAATACCCCATGTACCTATGAAGTGGTAAGAGATCTGAGATCACAGTAGACTGTGACCTTAACTTTGACCACCATGTGTTTACTGTAGTAAGGAAGGCTTTCTACATAGCATACTTTATTAGCAAAGGTATTGTCTCTAGATCAAATGAGATTATAGCCCCTCTATACTCATCACTAATCAGGCCCATAATTGAGTATAATGCCCCTGTTGGCATGTACCATACAAAGTGCCTGCAGCAATTGGAGAGACCTCTGTGGTTTCTAACTAAGAAAATCAAGGGACTCCAGCACATGCCTTACACAGACCAGCTAAAGTCCCTGTCACTATACTCAGTGTCATATAGACTTGTTAGGGCAGACTTATTCCTGGCTTACAGAACAATCTCTGACACAAACTTAATGAATTTGTTGCGCATCCATAAATCCATAAATCAAATGGGACTAGAGCTACCCACTCCAGGGACCTAAAATACGGCCTGTGACTTGAACAGAATGTGCTGGAGGGACATATTTGTCTCCCAGTGACTGATGCATCTTTGGAAATGGCTGCCAATTCATGTGAAGCAGAGCACCTCTATGACACTGTTCAAAAGGAACCTGGACGAGTGGATGAGGCACTGTAAATTCTTATCAGGGATAGTGCCAGCAACCATCCTGCACATGGGCAGTCATTATTAAATACTGACTACAGTATGTATGGTATTTGAATCAAATAACTAGGCTAGAAATGACCTCCAGGTTGATAGCCTAGTAACCTCTTATGATCCTATGATCCTATGGAAAGACCACAGGGGTTCCTGACCAACAGAATTCAGGGAGTCCAAAACATGACCTATATGGAAAGACTGAAAGCCCTGTCACTGTACTCTTTGTCCTACAGGCTGCTGACAGGCGACCTGTGCCTGACATACAGAGCAGTCTCTGACTCTGCCCTAATAGTGATGCTGCATGTCAATATATCAAATGGGACAAGAGTCACTCACTCCAGAGAGCTCAACCTAGCCTGTGACTTAAACAAAACATGCTTGAGAGAGATATATGTCTCCCAGAGACTGCTGCTACTCTGGAATAAACTCCCAATTCATATAAGCAGAGCTCCTCAATTATCCTATTTAAGTGCAACCTGGACAACTTGATGGGAGACCATAAATTCACCCCCCCCCGGGGTATCACCTATGGCTCTTATGGACAGGGGCAACTGGTGCTGATCACAGACTCACTCTGCAAACAATCAAACCATCCTACAATGGTCAATTAGGGAACCATCTGACAATGGTCAGTTAGGGAACATGGGTTTTAAATGGCTAGGCTTGTAAAGGCCCTAGGGCTATTAGCCTAGTAACCTCCTATGAACCTATGAACCTATGACTACAGCAAAGATGCTGGTAGAATATGAGAATTTTTTCAAATCCTGGGCAAAGGGAGTAATAAAGGCTTTATACTGGTTTTGGTTTCAAAGTTCACAGAACGTGTGGCTTATGGTTACAATTATTACATGTTCAACATTACATGTAGATGACAGTTGATAATTCAAGTGTCCCAGGCTAAGCATTCACCTAGGTGGCCTTTTCCTGGCTGTCCATATATTATAAGTTTGGAAACTCTGCTACCTCTTTCTGTCCTGTGAGCCCAGATGCCTTGATGGGGAAGTATGTTAAGTGTACAGCATTGTTACACTGGAACACATTTACCATGGATAACACTGTAAGTGAAAGTAACCATTTCAATAAATCTAGAACTATTGGCTAAGTGTACAGGACTGCAGAATTTTACAAATACCCCCAAAGCCTGATGGGAACTTGAGCTGCGCTGAACATCAATGCATGGGAATATTTAAAAGAACACCACATTGTACTAGGAGAACCACAATGCTGAAAACGTCATCACTGACATTAACTTTCTCCAAACGAGGTAACGAATCAGACTGCAGAAGCTGCAAAAAAAAACAAATCACTCATTGGACAAAATAGTGATAAGAGAAACTTTTCATGATGATAAAGGAAACCGTAAACAAGGTTCCAAGAGGAACATTGGTAGGGTTTGCTGAGCACGTCTGAAATGAGACAGATGCACTCCAAAGACACGGCACAGACAGTGATGCTTGTGTCAGCCATCTGATAAAGAACTATTAGGGTACACCAAAGAAAGTCACCACTGACATGTTCCCACTGACATCTGGAGTGTTCTCTATGCATGCTATCCAGCCACTGAACACAGTGTGAAGCACTTGATGACAACACCCATAAGGCTAATGAATTAAACTTTCCCAAAAGAAACCAGTACCTGCAAGCTGCTTTACAGAATTCTTGTCATTGTAACAATCCAGTCAAACAATTGCATCTTGACCCTTCTTTCAGCCTTATGACCAGAAAGACAAAGCATGTGTAAAATTCCCTCCTACATACCATACATAAAATGATTGACAGCATAGGACTGGGGAATCAATCATGGTAGTGTTAGTTAAACTTTCCAGCATCAATATTAAAGTATATACATCTATGCTCACCATCTTTGTTTACAGGCTTATCCAGGTCAGTAGGTGAAGCATTTATATAAGCGCTCACCTAGGTTTCAGCTACAGTTCAAAGAAATGACAGCCCTTGCTTTATCCACATTTGAAAAAAAATACTCATTATAATTTCAGAAATAAACACATGCTTGACACCTCAGGGCCCTTACTCACTTGGCTGGGCAACAGTAACATCTGTAAGAAGCATAATGCAGCACATCTGAGACCAACTGTCTACCTCCTACTTATCCACTACAAATCTGGAATATCATGAAGTTGTACACTAAACACTTTTCCAAAACACAAACAGTTCCAGAGGCATGGCACAGACTCCTCAGAGACTTGCTAGGAGCAGGCCATGTATACCTGAGAAGCCTTCTTCAAGCCATCACAGAAGAACAACAAAGGACTGATGACACCGGTGAGGAGAATATGTATCAGGGAGCTATGGCCACAGGTTCATAAGCCCAGAGGTATCAATTATAACACAGAATAAGAATTACCTTACTCCACACCTATACAGTAGGCTGCTACCTACAACATGACTCTGTAGTAAAGCAGTCCCTCATTACACATCAATCAAGCACAACCCTTTCACACAATTCTGTATGCGCAATAATATGCTTTTAAAATACAAAGCTACATAAAAAAACAAGGGGAAGAAAGAACACATGCAACCACATGACACACTGACTGCTTAATTGTTGACCACACAATAATTGTGATTGCTTGAGTATGATCACTTGAAACATTTCCTCATGAACCACACGCTTCCAAATGAAATCCTATATCATCATGTGGTGAGTCCTTGAGAAAAAGAACAGAGAACAGTACACCATGTATCTCACCCATTTAGATGGCCAGCTCATATGTGGTACCTAAAAGACTTCCTTCATATCTCAGGCAGTCCCTGGTGTGGCTAATACCATGAGTTCCATGTGATGAGACTGCCCATGTCTCAGTTACTGATGGCTCAGTTGGCAGAAATTCTATATACAAATGATTATTCTGTATAGACGTTGAAAGGGCAAATGTTCTAAATATGTATGTATTGTTTCACTTCTAGTTACACCAAGTGGCACACTTAGGACTATCCCTGAAGAAGGCAGGTATACTTTAACTACTATATACACTCAGTCCATGCATTTGAGCTTGACATATGTGACTAAACTCTGCTTGTAAACCCTTATTCAAAATCTCTTATATGTGACATTTTCAGCATTACTCTACACTGCCAAGTTTGTTGGCAAAATCAGTGACATATACAACAGCAACAAATTGTTAGATAGAGGCACAACAGAGGCACAACAAACTAATGGGCACATTATTTCTAACATAAGGGGTGGCGTAAGCCACAAAACTTTGGGCTAGGCTTATAAATGCCTTAGGGCAGATAGCCTAGTATAAACCTATGAACCTAAACATTTGCCTCTGGTCCTTTCATGTTGGCACTAAAAGCTATAAATCAGCTTGCTCTCTTCATGTAGAAGGACACAGTTCAGTTACATTATGCACGTATCAGACTTTATTGAGTAAAACATGTCAATGTATAATATTCATACTGTGTCTTGCATGTATTTTAACTGTGTATTATATGTGCACTCAACATTAAGGTGCCCATGTTGTTTTCTGTGCCACATAAATGGTGGATATATGCATGTCTGTACACTCACAAACTGCACTATTCACCTAAATTAAGATAGGGTTACAGTGTGCTCTCCCACATTATTGTGCACATACACTGGAGATAAGGTCATCCCCATCGCAGGTTGTAGGGTTACAGTGTGCTCTCCCACATTATTGTGCACATACACTGGAGATAAGGTTGGGAGGGTGGCCTAATGGTTAAGGTGTTTGCCTTGCAAACACAAGGTGCAGGGTTTGAGTCTCACAAGGGATAATTAGCTAAGCTTAAAATGGCTCGCAAGGGCAGTTAGCTTAGTAAGAATCTATGAATCTATGAATCTAAATCCCCATCGCAGGTTGTAGGGTTACAGTGTGCTCTCCCACATTATTGTGCACATACACTGGAGGTAAGGTCATCCCCATCGCAAGTTGTAGGGTTACAGTGTGCTCTCCCACATTATTGTGCACATACACTAGAGATAAGGTCATCCCCATCGCAGGTTGTAGGGTTACAGTGTGCTCTCCCACATTATTGTGCACATACACTGGAGGTAAGGTCATCCCCATCGCAGGTTGTAGGGTTACAGTGTGCTCTCCCACATTATTGTGCACATACACTGGAGATAAGGTCATCCCCATCGCAGGTTGTCTCACATTGGATGAAATGTTATACAATGTTTTTGATGTACATTTGCTCCCTGCGGTATATCTGGTGCCTTGATAGGATTCTATTACTTCACCAAATTGTTGAAGAATGTTTTAAGTTTAATTGAAGTCTTACGAGGTTTTCAGAACACCATAATTGTGCATGTGTAAAATGCACACTAGTTGTGAACCAGAAATGTCGGAAGGTCAGCAACAGCATACAAAACTGCATGGTGTTGCAACATTCCAGAGAAGGATGAGAAACACTATTTGCTCCTAAATTTGCTGCAATAAAATATCCAGGTAGGCATACAGTATCATAGGCACAGATGCCCAGGTCATACCAAGTGCAATCCCTGTAGTCTTCTGATATTTTCAAGTACTTTGGCTGAGCATAATGTTCAAAAGCATGAGTCATCTGTGGGCACTATATGGGGTCACATATCACAAATGATACCCATGGTATCACTGCCAACCCCATACTTGTCCTGTTTCATTTGATAAGGTGACCTGTCCCTGCAACTCTACAACTGATATATGTCTTTGCACTGTGATTTCTTGTGCAATAGAAAGCCAATTTCTTCAATAGCATGTATTGTGCTTCCTGTAAGTGGCAATGCATAAATATCAGTTTGACATGATATGCATGTCTGTACACTCACAAATTGCAGTATTCACTTCAAGCCAGAACTCAGTCCTGAGCAGACACTGCTGTTACTCAGGTCACTTTTTCTGAATTATATTTCAAATTCCAGTGTGCTAATTTGCATAATGATTTGCATGCCTGACAGGCAGTCAACTTCAATGTCTAATGCTGAGCTTTCACAGGCTTCATAAATCAGAGACCTGCTGTATGGATATATGCTCAGTAATGGGGCCTAAAGGCTAATGTAAAGTGTTTACTACCTAAATCCCATTCAGAATTCCTTTAGAAATGATTAATTAAAATTAGGTTTGCCACCTTTTCAAATCCCTAAAGTGGGACATTTTTGGTACAAATGTCAGATTTTGCAGGGCAAAACATGCCCACAGCCAGTACAAAGGGCAGAACTTCCCTTTTTGGCCTACATAAAAGCTTATTCTTGTAGCATTTTAGTTTCTTATTCTGTTTCTTATCACATTTAAGTGTTTCAGGTACAGAATAACTGTTTTATGCAACTGTTACATAAAATGAAGGAAATATGTTTGTAATAAAATCTCAGGACATTTGCCATTTTTTTCGATTTCTTTGCAAGACGCAACTGCCCAAAGAGGGACTGTCCCTCGCAATGTGGGACAGGTAGCAACCCTAATTAAAATATAAAGTAAAACATTAATGAAAAACACACCTAGACTTGTGTTTTATTGTGATTTATTGGGCTTAATCTAATACATCCAATTCTCTTTAAAAGGAAACAGAGTACAAAGGATTAGTCCAGATGAGATCACTTTAGCTAGCAGATCTAGGAGACTTTCTCTCGCTGATACTCTTGCTGTTGGAGAAATAATGCCACCTTGTTGAAGTTTCAATTTGTTTATTCAGTTAAGTAGGTGGATGGACGAGTGTTCTTGTTCTAAAACAGAAAACACTATTTGCTCCTAAATTTGCTGTAGTAAAATATCCAGGTGAGCATTCAATATCATAGGCACAGATGTCTGGGACATACCGGGTGTTGTCCCTGTGGTCTTCTGATAGTACTTGTGCTGATCATAATGTTCAAAGACATGGATCATCTGTGGCCACTATGTGAGGCCACATATCACAGAGTACCCATGGTATCACAGGCCACATATCACAGAGTACCCATGTTATCACAGGCCACATATCACAGAGTACCCATGGTATCACAGGCCACATATCACAGAGTACCCATGTTATCACAGGTCACATATCACAGAGTACCCATGTTATCACAGGCCACATATCACAGAGTACCCATGTTATCACAGGTCACATATCACAGAGTACCCATGTTATCACAGGCCACATATCACAGAGTACCCATGTTATCACAGGCCACATATCACAGAGTACCCATGTTATCACAGGCCACATATCACTGTCAACCCTGTACCTGTCCTATTTCATCTGATAGAGCAAGAACATTCATCCATCCATTTACTTACCTGAATAAACCCCTTGAAATTTCAACAAGGTGTCTTTATTCCTCTCACAGGGAGGGTGTCAGAGACAGAATCTCCTGTTCCTGCTAGCTAAAGTGATTTTATCTGGACTAATCCTTTTGATTCTGTTTCTTGTTAGCCCTGTCACACTTTGGGCCACAGGTGGGATACTAGACTTGACTCGAGTTTTCAGGATTACCTTTGTCATCTTTTTAAAAATGGGATCTATTTTCAGAGGGAGGCTGTCACTGCCATACTTTGAAAAATAGATTAGAACAGAAAATCAAGTGAAGGAAACAGCTGTGAAGATTTAACAAAAACAATGTATACATCTGGTATCAGAGGAAACAAAAATAGTTTACTTGCTTTATGCTGTGATATCTATTATAACTTAACAACAGGGAGTATTTAGAAATAAGATATGCACATAATAAAATTAGATTATTTCTGAGACAGACGGCATCTGCAGTTTTTGGATTAGGAAGTTGGTTAATGTTTGAAATAACAACAGTTATGGAATGTTAACATAACCATTTCTCCAGTCTTATTTAATTACATCACATAATGGTAGTTGTGTGGTCTTGTATACAAGTGTCGTAACAAATGAAAACACATTATTAGCCAGAGCACAGATGGATCATCTTGTATTCACTGATGGATGCTTTATCCTTAATTGAAGCCTTACTAGATTTGCACAACACTATAATTGCACGTTTCTAAGGTACTTATTATTCAATTTGTTTTGTCACTCAGGCACATAACTAGCTAGAAAAATATGCCCTTATTTCTTGGATTTCAATTTTCTTTGAAAGGGAATTCGTTATGACATATTTTTACAAGTGCACTAACAGAACTTACAGTATACAAGTCATTTTAATACAGATCTCATATCGCATAAATTACATCCTAAGAATATGGATTCATTATCTGCTCATATGCATAAGTGCTTCAAGACACCTTTGGAAATCATTTTTTTAAATGTGATGAGTATGACTCCTGATACTATAAGCAAGCTTAAACTGAATATCAAAAGAAAACTGCAAGCCGTGCATATATTTTTAAGTTTTCAAAAACAAGCTGATGAAAACTGGTGTGGTGTTTTGAGATACTATGTAGGTTAATAACACCAAAGAATACTGCACAAAAAATGAATTTGTTTTCTAGCCCACAGTGTGTGTTGAAAATGTTTCCAATGCTTAAGGATATGCAGATAGAATCTGTGAATTGAAAACATTGCACCTTGCCTTAAAGTGTACAGATCTGTCAGGGATGGTTTCACATGTGTGTTCTACAGATGGTTACATAGCAAATGATAATTAATCTTTAGTCACAGCTTTAAACATTGAACAGGTATAGAATATTAAGTCAGGCCACCCTATATAAGACAATAATGCATATGGCAAGGAAAGGTAGCTTTGTACCTTTACCTATTTTTCATCTTTCATAAACTGCAGTTCTTAAGAGTTAACCAGTTAGTTATTGCATTGGTTGACTAGGAAAGTCTGAGTGGAAAACATATTTTCGGTTGAAGCCTAGAGAGGAAAGCTCTACAAGATACAGAGAGAAAGTAGCATGCATACATACATAGTGTGATGAATCCTTTGACTACACAACAAGAGAAAAAAAACAATGATTGAGTATACAATGCTGAGAAAACAAAAACACTGACAAGATACATATGAATAGTCAACATAGAAACATATAATAATAATCACAATACTGGCAACAAGGTGATATGAAAAATCATTAAAAGGTAGATCAGAATGGGTTTTAAGACCAACAAAGTTTACACTCATAATATTTTATAACAGTAGTAAACTCAATCACAGTAAAATTGACTTAACAAGATAAAATAATTAATGAAAAAGCAGATAAAAATTAAACAGCTTTAGTAAAATTCCTCCAGTAAGTGCTTTCATCTCTCAAACAATATTTTGAGACTTCTTCAGTCTAAAACAACAATTAAATACACATCACATTTATACAATTTAAAAGTCACATGACTATAAACCTATTAGTAATTTAACCCTTTCCTTTTCAAGTACATAATAAAATCCTCACGATTGTTCAAGCCAAGTGGTAAACAGGCATTTAACTTAACCTGCCATAAATATTCAAACCACCCCAACTCCTCTTCAGGGTTTAATAAACAATCTACATTATCTAAAACGTCCAATACAACAAACTTAAAATCCACCTTACAAACACCATTTTTATAATGCTTCCCCAAGGCATTCTTTTCAACCCCTATTTGAACAATATATTTATGATCATAGATTCTTTTGTTCAAATCTCAGGTGGTCCTACCTACATAAAATGCCTTACAGACTACAAAAAAACTAAATAAATCACAAATTTAGATTTACAAGTAAACATTCCTATGACACTGATTTTGTTTTTACTTAAAACCAAATCCACAGGAATCAATATACAGGTAATTACACATTACAGTTATAGCTTCTTAACATGCCTCTTTTCTCTGTTTTCATCCGAGGCATATTTCATTTTGCCTGGAAATAATTCTTAAAACTCTTGGCCTTCTTTTGTGTGAACAACAGCTTATCCCCAATAATTCTTAGAATTTTTGGGTTGCCTCCAAAAAGTTCCCAATTTTTTACTATAATGTTCTTGATGGCTTCTGAGTCTAAACTATTGCCTATAGGCATCCTGGGTTTGTTTCCACTAGTATCCCCTTTTCTAATTTAATTCTTAGGATAACCTCTAGTGACCATCTTCTCACAAAAATGATTAGCTTCATTTAAAAAAATCTTCTCTTTCTGTTAAATTGCTAATTCTAAGAAGTTGGCCACTTACAATATTTTCTTTACTTTTCCTTTCATGCATACTGCTATAATGTAAGTATGCATTATTTTGTACTTCCTTCTTAAAAAAAAATTGTGACTAATTTACCACCATCCTTGAAAATAGTTATGTCCAAAACGTTAACTGTAATGGGACTATACTGACAAGTAAACTTTAAATAGGAGCAAACATTATTATAGCTATGTCCAAAAAGGTTTTTTTTTCATTTTTACTTTTAAATATCAATCAAATGGAGGTGGCCCAGACCTGTGCATATAGCCCTCAGCCTAATAAGGTCCAAAGGAGCAAAACAAAATACTAGGGTGTACTTGCAAAGGGAAAGTAAACCATATTAAGTAAGGGTCCTAGTCCTTTTAGACTTGAGTAGTTTTTTAGTACCAGTAAAATAGACAGGACCTTCCCTGTGCTTAGACATCTGTAGATTTTTAGGTTGTGAGTCAGATTAGTCCAGATTGCCATGTTTCACCACTATGAATCACCACTTTCCCAATTAATCATACCAGCGTCTACGAGGTCTTTTGCCTCTGACTTTGGCACCTTCCACCACACAAAACTGCTCTATTCCAGTCTACCAAAAATAAATTAAATTAAATTCATTATCATAATTCTCTCCAATTATTATTTTTTTGTTAAAAAACTATTAGAAACATTTTAAAGGCAGCATCGCTCATCCTCTTGAGCACCACTGCAGTTCTCGTTAAAGTATGGTTGCATCCCTGAAGAAGAAATTCAAAAGTGCTTCAATTTTTACTGTATTTAACTTACTTAGGCAACCAGCTGACACTTTAAACATGCAAATTAAATTACTTTGGTTTGTAGACACTCCTATTTTTACTCAATGCATTTTTGTGACTAAACACTCAAAAATTAATTAATTAAACTGTTGTTGGAATTGTAACAATTCTGATTGGTGTTTTATGAAATCTCTGAAAATCCAGTGGGAATGCGAAGGCTGGTTTCACCTTTCATCATGAATTTGAATAAAGGCTTCGGCCCACTCATACACACCTACACAAGCCTATTGGCTACTGGCACTATCCACTCTCATTTACTAGACAATAAATAGTGACTTAACCCTGTAATCTTCTGTAACAATATGCAGTGCTTGGATACAACAATAAAAATGAACTTTTGTCTATCAATTATTTGGAGTGTCTTCTAAATATTTTTGGGGGGATTATACTCTCTGGTGCTTTTTGCACCTCTACTGAACATTTTGCCTGGGTAAACTGGTCTTGTCTATTTTAGTGGTACTAAAATACTACTCAAGTCTAAAAGTACTAAGACCCTTACTTAATACAGTTTACTTTCCCTTTGCGAGTACACCGTAGTATTTTACTTTTAAATGTGTATGTACATATCTGAGTACAGATTTTGGAGTGATTATGTTTTATGAAAATTTAATAAAAACGTTTTTAAAAAGTTATATGTAAGCTGGCTCAGGAGAGAATAAGTTCTACACTAGAAAAACTACTTGGCTACATAGGTGCAGCATAAGTCTTTTTTATGATACACACAAAGGTGGCAAACTGTCCATTCTTATACAACCATCTTGCTCATATGAGGAAAACAGTATAGTGGTCTATAGGCATACAATGCCTTTGTAAATGTGTGATTTCACATTGAAGGCATCAGTTTACATGAGCCATATCTGTACAATCCGGTGACTATCAAAGCTCATGTTTCAGCAGAATTATGTTCTGCTTGGTCAACAGGAAGAAATTATACCAAGAAAATTGTTTCATGTATATATATATATATATATATATATATATATATATATATATATATATATATATATATATATAAATTATATATATATATATATATCTATATATATGTACAGATATATAGTAGTCTGCTTGTAGTCATATCAAATGAAGGTGCAGTGTTTTCCAGTATTAATTAATCAAATTAAGAAAAGAAGCTTTGGTGTAACCAAATCTGATTGCCATAAGACAAAACAGCATGGTATGAATGGACCCTATTCCTAAGTCAAGGTATGCTTAAAGTTCATGAAATTGGTATTGTTTCAATCTTTGATGTCAGCCAGAAGTGCTGTTCGCAGCACCTGTAATGTGCCCAGCAATGACTCCTTCTGCAATTTGTACAAAGTCACATGTATTGGTAACATATCTAAATATGATTGTAGATTCTTTTTTATAAGACCCATAGCTCCTACTACTGTTGGAACTGTCTGGGTATCTTTCTTCCACATTGCTCTCATTTCTGCCTGCAAATCTTGATATTTTATGACTTTGTGTCTCTCTGTATGCAAGACACTGTAGTCACTGGGTGTGGTGATTTCAATGATCAATGCTACTTTTTTCTTCTTTTCATGGACCACTATATCCGGATTTCTAGCATTCATCTTTTGAACTGTCGGTAATGGGCGATCCCGTGTGATATAGACTGCATCATTTTCTATGATTCTTTGTAGCTCATGTTTCCAGTGTTTTTCAGCCACATCAATACCATAATTGCGCAATCCCCAGTGCAACAGTCTTGCCACATTATTACGCCTTTCAGTATACAGTCCTTTTGCCATTAGTATGTCAACCAGCAACAAGGTGTGCAACTGTTTCCAATTCTGTTTTACAAAACCTACATTTGTCTGTTTCACCCATATGTTCAATGGACTTTGTAAACCAATGTGTATGCAGCCCACTATCTTTTGCTGCCAATATTAACCTTTCATCTCTTGGTTTGAATTCACCTCTCCTTTACCATCCCTGCATTCCGTCCTGATCAACGTGAGGTTCTTCCAGAAGTTTTCTATACTTGCAACTATATTTATGGAGTTTCCACATTTCTTGCCTTCTCATCTGCTCCTTCACCTTATATTCTTTTGTTTATTTTTTGGCACATTCAGTTGCTGCCTGACTTTTATCTACTTCTTGTTTGATTTCCATTCATGCTTGACACCAATATGCTTCGGCTAGACTAAGCAGAGAAGTCATCTTAGATTTATTCTCCTCATCTTTCAAAACTTTCACTATGTTTGGGTCTTGTGAGGTCAGTAGATATGTATGCAGTTCCACGATTGCAGATCTATACATGTAATCAGTTTCAAGGAGGCCCATATCTCCTTTGGAACAGTGAATATATAATCTTGGTATGCACTGATTTTTATAAATCATTTGGTGAGCATGAATCATCCTTCTTGTTTTCCTGTGTAATCTATCCAACACATTTTGGGACCAGTCAATCACTCCAAAACTGTAAGTTAGGACAGGAAGAGCAAATTGTTTTGTAGGTTGAATTTTGTTCCTAGATGTCAATGCTGTTTTCAGGATTAATTTAAGTCTTTTAATGTATTCCTTACTAACTTTTCTTTGCATTTGTTCATGTTTTATTGTTGATCCTTCTTCAATTCCCAGATATTTATACACTCCCTCTTGTTCAACTTCTTTTATATTGCATTCTTGTCCCAAAGTGATGCTTTCTTGGTGCTGCAATTTTCCTGCTTTAAAGGTTACTTTTGCACATTTATCAAGACCAAATGACATTCTTAGATCATCTGAAAAAGTTTTGACAACTTGCAGGTGTGCTTTCAGTACCTCCTGTGTGGATGTGTTCATACTCCTTGTGGACACGTGGGCTTTTGTTGTGTGATCCAGTTTCCTGCCACCTCCAAATCAGTGTGGAAAATGAACTAGTGATCCACCAAATTACATTTAGGTGTGCATCCTATAATGGTTTGGTGTCTCATACTGGATTATTTCTCAGCCTTCTATCCACTGAGTCCTAAGATAGGATTTGCCTCACTAGTAACCCTGAGCTGGATTAAGCAGGCTATTGGAGAAAGAATGAATGAATAAACAAGAGGAGACATAATACTAATGACCATTTCAGTGTGCTAAGATATTCATTACTATCATGGTATCATATGATACGTTGAAAAGCTTTGATGAGGTTACTTTCCTTGTGACAAATACTTTTCCCTCTTTGAGAAAACATCAGCATCAACCTCATTATAAATGTAACAGTATTGGGACAATATGCCTAATATGTTTGGTCTGTACAATAGGCCTCTATAGATTTCTGAACAGCTATACAAAGAGGAACAAACACTTTTACATTTAAAAAATATGGTTTCTTAATGCATGTCATTTCAAAGTTTGTCATAGGAATTACAAAATGTAACTGCAATATTTCAGTTTACTAGTATATGGAAACATCACACTTTCATCATATATCCATTCTGGACACTCAGACATAAAGAGGTGTAGGACTGACAGCTGATCATCTGTTGGTTATGAAGTGGATTTGCATGACAAGGTATCAGCTAGAAATTCTGGACAAAACAGACAAGAAACTAGGGTCTTTTTGGAATGTCTTGGGGAGGCTTCTATGTGAAAAGAGTGTACATTTTAATTCCAAAAAGACATTAGTGGTGTTCTTGATGATGTCTAGGACACTCTGTCCAAACTGACCATGTTAAAGACCTTCACTGTCGAGGATCATATATGTTATGGTGGTAACACCAGGGGATACTGGTGAACGCCAGTGTATGTAGAAGCTTTGAAGCTGATGGGGTATCCTTGCAACCCTCCAAACAATGCTCTTCCTTTTTTTCCATATTTGGCTATAAGAAGCTGTCAGGCCAAGGATAGCACTATAACAGTGGTTATTGAAACAAGGGCTTGGATAAGGGAGCAGTTTCAAGGTGTCACAGAAGACAACTGTTGGGTAAAAACAAATAGGTTCCCACAAATCAATTGGTACCTTAGGTTGTAATCATAAGACTTCACAGAAGTTGTCCTAAGCAGTTTACGAGCAGTAGTGACCACTACTAGGGAGATTAGAGGTAGAGTAAACATTCTGAAGAACTTCTTACCATGTTGGACGTGCCATCCTTGCTGGAGGCAGTACCAAAATCCTTTGATGGATTGGCTACATCTCTCTAGCTACAATCACCAAAGCTGCCATCAAATAACTGTACAGCTGAATCTGAATTCATGCAATTCACATAGCATAAAGATTTCCAAGCATTATAAATTAGGGTGCAAATAAATATATAAAGGCAGAATGAGCAAATTAAAGAAGTTAAGGCTCACAAGCTTGAGACAGACACTCGTGATTTTCAAAGTAATAAAGTCTGAGGTGTCCAAAATGTCAGAATAAATATATTTAAAAAAAGAAAGATATATATCCCATTACTTATAAAATGGACACTAAGGAAGAGGAGGAGATTTTTCAAAGAACAGTTGTTAGAGCCTTTGACAAAGAGGTTCTCCTTT